>NC_133587.1:13859353-14045785 GCF_964106895.1 Numenius arquata | reverse complement strand
GAGGAGGAGGAAATACGTAGATAATAAAGATCAGGTTCAGCAAGCTCATTTTATAAAAGTTTTTTAAAAGTTTAAAATGCATGAAAAATCGAAGTTTTTTTTTATTACAAAAAACCAAACCCCACACATCAAGATTGGAAAACCAAATGGCCTGTGAAATTAAATAAATGAGATTACAACACCTAAGCAGCGCAAAGGGACTTGAAACTTTAAGACAGCAGCTGCAGCTCTCCCAGCAAATGCAGGCTACCATTAGCAAGTGTTTTGCATGGACCTGTAATGGGCACCTTCCAGCATGGACTGAGGAGTGGAAGAAATTTTGAGATGAAAACGTGCAGAGCGAAAGAGTATAACCAAGGATAGCATATCTCAATATTTTTAATATGCTTGGTTCAGTGTTCCCAGACAAATGGCTTGTGGGAGATGTCATTCATGTTTTTCTGTCATCCCACTATTTGAAATATGGTTGTACTAGGAAGTTGTGTGGACTGTTACTGTGTCCTTCACATGGCTCTGCCTTTACTCTCTGTGCTCACCATGGCACACCCTGATTTTGGAGTGCAGCTCTGAGCAAGTGAAGGCTTTCTCCTGTAGTTTTCTCTTCCTTTAGCACAATGATTGAAAAAGTTTTGTGCATTGATTGATGTCTGCGCTCTGAGATATTGATTTGGTTTGTTGAAAATGGTCAAATAAAGTAGCATTTGTTTTGGTGCAGACTGAAAAATTCATCTTTTGCAGGCTCCTGGTGATTAGATCGCATTGTGCTTTTTTTTTTCTTTGCACATCTTTGGCTCAACTTGGCACTAAAAGCCCTTGTAATAGCTGAGCTATTTACTGTGGCCTTTCAGATAAGGTGAGTTTCTTAGGGCCTTTAAAAAGAACATCTCCCTCTACAGCAAATAAGGACTGATACAGTGACCTGACCCTTCCTTGATCCCACTCATAAGAGGTGAGATTGTCTTTTTTTTTTTTTTTCCTTTTTAGGCAAAAGTTACTTCTAGTGTGCCAGATATAAACGGTTGTGAAACTGTTTTTGCCTTCTACAAAAAAAACCCTCCAGCAAACAACAGCGCACGCTACCTAACTCCCACACCCCACCCCATCCCACCCACCCCCCCCAAAAAAAAAACAAACCAGATCCCGATGTTTTGCTTTTACCTGTGAAGTTGATTACTGTCATCACTGGGGGCTAGGGTTTTGATAAGAGTTGCTGAACAGTCAGCTGAATTATATTAATACCTTTCAATCTATTAAATCCGATTTGGGAAATTGAAAGAACTCCACAAAATGTGAAGAAGGCAGTCTGATGCCTCTCAGGACTACAGGCATTTTAAACTCGGGCATAGCAAAATTGTTTCTTTCCCAGCCCAGTTAGCAGGGAAATGGCCATACCACTTTGTCAGGAGGGATCTTGCATAGAGTTAGCCTTTTTCAACCTGAGTTCTGGGGTTTGTAGCCTGCAGGAGAAGTTGGGCAGCATACACACAACTGAGGAAAGAAGGAGCTATGTGTTTGCAGCAGTGAGGTGCTCAGAGCATATTTGCAGAAAGCATCAGGCTAAGACCGAAGAAGCACTCAGTTCCTGAAGGGCACTGCAGGAGAAGGGAGAAATGCAGGAGAAGGGAGAAATGCAGGAGAAGGGAGAAATGCAGGAGAAGGGAGAAATGCAGGAGAAGGGAGAAATGCAGGATAACTTATTAGTCTGTTGAGAGTTGCACTGAGATGAGACAGAGTTGGCTCAGAGTAGGTTAAAATAACTTTGCTTACTAAGAGTAGCATAGTAGCCACCTGCAACCTACTGTCCTGGATGACATTTTCCCATAGCAGAACATATGTAGTGCACTAACCAGTGCTTGAACCCTGGTATTCACCAGCTTAAGGGCTTTGGATTGTGTATGATCCACGTTAACGCAGTTATATTTACAACTGCACATGGGAGTCTGCAGTAGCAAGCACTCTTAACCTCGTGTCACCTGATAGTTGCGGGTGATATTCCTACAACTACAGTTTCATTTATTTTGTACTTGTCCATTTGGAACAAAAAGTTATTGTGTAAGAAATGAATGGTTGTTCCTGTTCTGCACTGACAGCTAAACGACTGGATCTACGTTGCTTGTTTGCTTCAACGTACTGCTATCGTAATAGAACATTTTCAGTGGATTAAAGATTTGTTTTAAAAACAGTTGATTTGTCCTTCACAATAGCATTAAATTTTCTTATTCTTTTTTCTGTGAAATAATTTGTTTCCTTCTTTTGTTGTCTCTGGAAGAGAAGTATTTCAACCACTTGGCAGAAGAATAAACAGACCCAGCTTTAAAATAACTTGTTCAAAAATCGCAAGAAGCTTCTTGAAATGGAAAGAGGAAAAAAACAGGAGTGGGGGAAGCTTATTGTTTAATGCTTTGCTACAGCAATAAGTTGCCCAGTTGCAATGCTGTTAATGACATAAGTCCATTTTTTGAAGTCATCAGATGAAAGAAAACTCGGTGCTTCTTGCAACTCCCACTGTAATCTCTGCTTCACAACATTTCTTAAGGGACTTTGGTTTAATATATTAACATGGGAAAAGCTAATAGTTTTAAGGTAAGTATATGTTGATTTGAAGTTTCTTAATCCTGAAGCCTTTGCTGTAAAATACAGCTATTTCTCAGTTGTAAGCATAAATGTCAGTGTTCTGTTGTGTGGGTTAGCAGTACATTGTGCAGCCTCAACTCTGTTTTTCAGAAAACAACCGTTTTATTCAGCAGTATTGTGCAAATGCTTGAGCTCCTGTGGGGGAAATGTTGATGTAATCCAGATCAAGAGCTTTCTTGTTAAACATAGTTGCTTAGCTTTGTCATAATGATAGGAAAACTGGTAAATGATGGTGTCCTTGGTGCTTCAATCACCCTTCAGATTCAAGGAGCTCATGGAAAGACAAAGGAGTTCTTACATCTGACAGAAATATACATCAGAAAAATATTGATGCTGGTGAGAAGCCCCTGGGAAGCTGTTTGGCTGAATAGACTGGAAAATAGTTGTGTGTTCCCCTCTTGTGCTCCATCAAGTCACAAAGGAGTGTAGGGCTAGCAGTGTGGCCAACTGGTTATTCCCATCTCCCCACCTTCAAATGTGCCTTTATCAAAATGTTAGCTCTGAACATCCATAAATGCTGAGATGTTTCCCAGGTAGCTGGTTGTTTGCCTCCTCTCTACAGTCACACTTTGATCCGCTCCTGGATAGACATGGTGTATTAGCAGGTGTCTCCCAGTCCAGATTTTTAAATGTTACCCTTATGTGGGTGTGTTTTCCCAAGTTTGTCTGTGGGAACAGGACTATGATGGTGTCACAGCAGCCTATGGGTGAAGTAAACCATGTTTGCAGAGTGTGCTCAGTATGACTTTTTTAAAAATTATTTTTTAAAAGTATTTACTAATGCAGCTTTCATAACGTAGTGTACAAGGTACATGAGTTAGTTCATAAATGGGTTAAGGTACCTTGGGTGCTACAGGTTTGGACAGAACTCCAAGCTTCATTTTGGCATCCGCGGCTACTGTTGCATTTCTGATGTGTGAGATGCAGGTACCCTGTTGGCAGTGCCTAAGGGAGTCCTATGCCAAGTAAAACTGGTGAGCTCTTGAGTGCCTTAGGAACTTTATATTGTCTGATAATCCATTTTCTCCTGAATCGCTTGCTTCATTCCAGATTGTGTAATTAAATGGATTGATGAGTGCCAACAGATTGGACCTCAAAGTCTGCATGCGCTATCTATACCTGTGTTAAAGAAAAAAGAAAGGGGGGTGGTAAGGCTTCTGAAAAATCTAGATAGGAGAGCACCGAAGAAGCATCGAGTGCCTGCGATATTCAGAGTTGGTTTGAAATGAAATTGTACTTTGTGCCAGTGTCTCCTGGTGTATTTTCTCATTGTAGGGCTCTTCTAAGTATCACTGAAGTGCTGCTTCTATGCTATAAATTCCTAGAGTTAAAACCAGAGAAGCAGGCAGAGCCACCTCTCCAAGAGACCCTGTAATTACATTTTTGATGACTCAAGGCTGGTGTTTGTCTTTTTGTTTGATGCTGGCAGGTAACATGTAACAAAATGGCTTTTGAAGTTACCACCTAATTAAGATGGATGGAGAAGGTCATAGCACTGCTAGAGCTATTGGTTCAGGCTGTTGACTGCCTCAGTAAGACATCAGTGAGAAGATTTACAGGGAACTGTTCTATGCATCCAGGATGGGAAATGTTATTTAAAAATCAATCGGTAAACAAAAGTTCATGAGTTCTGCACCTGGAGATAGCTGTCTGCCAAACATGAAAGCCAAGCTACTTAGCTTGCTTTCTTCTAAGAATATCCTTGTCTTCTCCTCTGATTAAACGCAATATAAGAAAAGTGAGATTCACATGGACGAACTGGAAATGCTGCTATATTCACCGGTGTGTAATGGAGATGCACTCAGTGTGTGGCCATCAGGCTCTACCTAGATGGGGCAGCCAAGAGCACCCATGCTCATGCACCCCACTGCTCAGCTGTGTTCTGTAGCCAGTAGTGTGATCTGTGCCACTATAGCTAGATTACTGCTGCTACCCGTGGCAGCACAACACTGGATCAAAATACAGGATACAAGCACTGAAATATGGATAGGGACAGTTCTTAAGTGTACACCTAATCCTGAGCTGATGTTACTCTTTCTATGGAAGCTATGTGTGAGCTTTAAGTGAACCCTAGACTATAAGACACAGGAGAAAGGGAAGCACAAGGCAAAGTTTTAGATAACACTAAATTAGTTAACACTTCTCAGAACCCAGCTCTGTTCATTGTGCGGTGTGGATCTGAGATATATACTGAGCTAGAGGTCAAACCATCTTATGATAATATTAAGTGGAGAAGATAGCCAGACCATTTCTTAAACGCATGATGTATTTTGTGTGACTAAAGCAGGCACGGACTAATGAGTACCTGTGCTGTGGGAATTCACACTGCTGTTAGACTAGAAAAAACAAACTAAAAGGCATACGCTGCTGTAGTCTGCTGTGCGTACCTCTGAGTTTATGGATAGCAAAAGTCTAATCTGTCTTCTTCCTGAATCCAGTCCCTGCTTGTTTATATTTTCAGCCTTACTGCTCTTTGCTCACCACTTCTGCTCAGCTGGCTGAGAGTTTCCCAAACCTTAGATGAGGCATTACAGCTGAACTACAGAAATCTGGTCTCACGGTGGAGAGCTAGAAGAAGGTGGTGCAGTTGGGTAAGCCCCACTTGAATTCATTCACGCAGGCACTAGCAAATGTTTTTCACCATTCAAAATTCAGGATAAATAGTGAGAAAACACTGTTAGATAATGACAGTACAGAAACTAGTTTCATCCTGGATAATTCCTTCCAGCTGAAAATCGGGTCTTGTTGGTGCTTTCTGAAGAATGAAAGCGCTTTTCGGGACCTCATTGGTAACCCAGATACAAGCTTCCTTTGCACAGGGTGGGTCAGTTGTGTCAGAGAGATATAATACATATCTAGGTCTAGCGGTGGATGGGTTGGCATGTTAGATTGGAAAAAAACTCCCCTAAATTTTCCACATAGCTCAGTTTGTGCTAACTACAACCTTGTTTCTTCATGTCAGTTTGTTATTACTGCCTCCTACACGTTCCTTAGCACATTGGCCCTGTCATGGTCTCTCCTGCTGCTTCATGTAGTTAGAAAAATATACACTCGTGCCTGCAGTAAAAGTACATGGTTAAACAGGGAAACTTTGGAGGTGTGTTTATGAAGATGTGGAAAGACAGGATGGCTGGTTTAGTTGTTAGTTCTTGTGTGAAGGTGTGTGGGTATTATAATTGGGCTTTACACTGGCTCTGCTAGCTGAGAATGGCTGTGTTCTGTAGCTATTTTCAATTAAATTTTATTTTTTTTGCTGCTTATGAAAATATTTAATGTAGCAAAATGCCAAGATTTGTTTGTTACTATATTTCTCTTTAAAATCTTGTAAAGAAGTCCTTCAGCAGTATTAACAGAATAAAAACTTGGGGAAAAAAGCGATAACGTAAGTCTTTTCAACGTTGTTGTAAGTGTGTCATTACTGATTTTTGGAGAAATTTCAGCTAGGATTAAATTAGTCCCTTTGTCTTACTTTGTTCAGCAGCACCTTGGATTAATTATGGGGAGGGAAATTGCAATTTTGCCATGCTAGAAGAGATTGCTCTGGTGGTCTACCGATCTAGGTATTTAGCAAAGATAAAGTGGAGAATTAAAATCTGAGCATTTGGACATCCATTAGTAACGTGCCTTTCTTTAGTTTTTAGAGGGCCTATTCAGAAGTGGAAACTCAGTCCTGAATAAGATAGAAGAAAAACCCTTGATCTAAAGGTGTTAATGGTTTGGTGTGTTTAAAAGTCTACAGTACAGGGCAGTGGCAATTTATAAACAGACATTGCAATATAAGTGTTTTCAGTAGATCTGAGGAATTCCTCCTATTTAAAGACCTGAAATGTGTGTGTGACTGTGGGGGTTTTTTTTGTTTTTTTTTTTACTGAGCAGACCATCTTTTTTTTGCATCAGTATTTCAGCTGAGTGGGTGAGGATATGTGTAGGGACTTGGGTAGTATATTGCCCCGTGTATTGAGAATGAGTGTGTTGCTAGGAGGATGGAGAGGGAGGAGGAGGAGAACCTTTAGGATCATCAACCAGAGAATATGTTGGCTTTCTCATAGCTGTTTCAGGGGATGGATCCTTGTTCTGCTGGCTCCATCTGCTATACAGAGTGCCCAGCTATTGCCCTGTTTTCTTCCTTCCTTTAACCATGAGTGCTCCTGATTTGTTTGAAGCCAGTGATAAATATGTCAGCATTCAGAAAGAGGCACCAGGAGTGCTCACACTGAGATTTACACTGGACATTGAGTGTTCCAGGTGAAGCTGCTGGCACCTTTCAGAAGTGAAAGACTCTGGCCAGTCAGAGTCATCCTGCTCCTCTTCCATCCTTCATGGCACGTATGCTGCCCCTGTGTATTCACCCAGTGTGTTTCTTATGTCCCTGAATTCATTCCTCTGATCCTCCTGCATTAATTCATATGGGAAGATCATATCAGATAAATGATGGTTAATGGAGATGGATATTAAATATTTGGTGATGAACTCTGAAATACTGTAGAGAAGTGATATCCATCAGGGTGTTGCTGTACTGTAAACTTTGCAGGATGTAAACACAAGTGAATGCTGAGGTGGTGGTGAGATTTGTTTATTTGGAGTCAGGATGTGGCAATGTCAGGACACCAGAGTAATGTCTGGGGGTAATGGAGAACACAGAGGTAAAATAGACTGTGAAGAAGAAACAGAACAGGAGGAGGATTTTTTTTGAGGACTAAGGAACAGGAGAACTTAAGTGTGTGAGGAAGAAGAGTAGAGAAAGTAGAGGAAGTTTGTTTTTTGGAGGAAACAAGTCAAACACTTCTAAAGAACTAAAAATAAGGAGGGTTGACTAAAGGAATTGCTATAAAACAAAGCACTTGTGAGACTGAGGAAGCAGTTACTAAAATGTCATACAAAGGCAAGATCTAGCAAGGATGATTGAGGGTCTAGGAATATATTATTTGGCAAGGATTTTACAAAACTTTAATCGTGTGTAATATTTCCCATGTGAGTGAGGAAATCTCTGTGTTCCCAGGCTGATGAGCCTCTTGAGGACATCTATGTTGCAGTCCCTCGCAAGGGACAACGCGAAGCTCTGCGTCAAGGCTCCTGGGTGCTTTGCTGTGTGTCAGAGCTTCCTGAGGAAGCCCCAGCATTGGGGAACGTGGGTTTGGGGGCAGAAGGGACTGTATGGCTGCAACTGCTTGTGTCCTTTCCTGCTATCAGGGACTTTGAGGCTCCTGGAGGGAAGACCCTGAAGTTTTCAGACTGCTTTAAAAAAAAAAAATTGCATTATTTTTAACTGGCCCAGAGCAATTGTTCAATGGCCTTGTGTTGAGCAGTGGGACAGCATGGGTTTGGGGTCATTATTCTTGAGATGCTAACCTTGGTCTTTACATCTTTTCCTCTGGTTTTTCAGCCATATTTTAAACTACTGTTACTAATCAGGTTATTCGCTGGGGAAGATGACGTTTGCCACCTGTGTATAGTCCTTTTGCTTTGCAGTTATCTTACATTTTAAGCAAAAATTTTGCTTGTGCATTTGGTCAGAATGCATCACATTGTCACTAGCCTCTTTCTAACACCCTTGAAATGAGGCATAAATGAGATCTCCATCGCTAATATTTATTAGTGTGCTACACTACAAAGTACTTTATAGCTTTTCTATCATATATGTTTCAAATGATTCCACTTCAGCCAAACAAATTGTCCAGGCTTAATTTCCGAGAAATCATTGTCAAAATTGCTGAACCAGTTTAATTCTAAAGCACATATTTATACTGAGCTGCACAAATCACACCGCCAAGTGAGATTACAAATGGGAGAGAGAAAAGTTTAATCAGAAATGAGATTAAATTTGAAAATGTAGAGTGTTAGTGATTGCTGCTGAGGCTTAGACAGGGTGTAAAGTCATAGATTTTTCTTAGCAGGGCTCAGAATAGCTCACTTGAAGAACCCGAAGAGCACATATGCCCTTGTGCTGACAGCGGGAGAGTGCGGTGGTGGCCTGAAAATGGGGAGGCTGTTATTTGTAGCAGGTTGCTGCAGTGTTGTGTTGTGGAATGAAGTTAAAAGTGGGAGGAAGAAAATAATTCAAAAGGCGTGTCCTGGTGCCAAGTGGAGACGGGGGACAGGGAAGAAATGAACTGGTTTGTGCTGATGCTTTGGGAAGTCTGACCCACCTGCCCCCAGTACCTCTGAGGTGACTGGCGAGGGCTGTTGGTTTGTCTTGAGCAGCCAGGAAACCTCTGTGTGTCTCAGCAGAAGGACATGCAAGATGAAGTTAAAGGGGAGAGGTCAGTAAAATGGCATTTCTCAGGGATGCCAGCATCCCTGCCACACTCCAGCAGTAAAATAACAGCACAGTGCTTACTGATACCAAGGCTCAATTTTAAATGCTGCCCTCCCCCAGACTGATGCAAGAATTGCCTTTTTGTATTATTCCTCATACCATTACAGTTGGATGGACTGTCCTTGTTCTTAACTGTTAGCAAACAGTTGTATGAATATATTTTATTTGTATCCATAGAGCTCTGTGGTACTGTGCATCCAAGCAGCCAGTTACTCCATGGGAAGGAGCATCGGTCTGATGCAGGGAGGAGCAGGAGGAGATAGCGCTGTTTTCTGAATCTGTTTTTCAGTACACTTGACAGTGCTTCAAAGTTTCTTGGATATAGCTGTTGATCGCTTCAGCTGTAGGAGAAAATCTGAAGCTTGAAATGGGATGCTTTGTCTTTGGGGAAACTTTTTTTTATTTTAAATGCTTTTTTGTTGTCTAAGTCACCTCTTAAACATTTTCAAATAGGAAAGAAGAATTGGTACAAACCTGCTGTCATTGCCATATATGAAATACGGAAAGCAGCAAAAAAATCCCTTAATTGAGAACTGAGCAGATCCCTGCCCCTGACACTTACAAAGATTATGTGCTGGCTTATAATCGCTGCAGGGAGAAGCAAGATGTAGCAGCAGCTTCTTTTACTACAGAGGAGCCAGGATGTGCTCAGTAATCTCCCAGCCCAGTATTAAATCTGGGAGGCCTCTATTTAAATTGCAGGTTGATTAGAAGTACAGCCCAGGAACAGCATTACCATCAGTTTGTGTACCATAGATTACACTAGCCACCAGTAAACTGCTAGTGTTGCCTGCACTCTGAAATGCACGTCTTCTGGCCACCATGGGGGTCCTGATCGTCTTTAATTTTTTTTATTAAGCATCAGTGAGATAATTCCCGATTTAAGTCTTGCACTTCTCTGTCACCAGTTATTTCTCAGCTCTGTTGGTTCTACCTTCTTTTCTCTCTTGCAGCTCTTTGGTTTTGCCTTTCCTCCTAAAATTTGTTCATTAGGTAGTTTGTTCTTGGTGGTGGGTATTTTCAGTGTACAGTGGGGTGTAAATTAGAGGTGGTATCTGGGTTTAAAAGACTCTCATTTAAGGCATCTTCCAAGTAGCACCAAGGCACTGCCACTTCTCTTCTTGGTGCTGCAAGGGTAGAACGGAGAGAGACAGAGTTGTCTATTCCTTGATGGAGGATATCTGCATGGAAACTTAACCCATAGGGTGTCAATTTGGACCAATATAGAAATGGCATATGCCATAAAAGAGGCATAGACCACCTAGCTGGATTAATACATCAGATGACGACAAATTCTGAGCATCTAAATAACCCTGCAGTAGGCAGAAATGGTCAATAACCCAGCCTCAGGCAAGTCTCCTACCTTGTTCAAATCTTGGCACTCAAAGTTCTGCTGCTTTTGAATGACCCGTAAAGCTGCCTGAAGATACATTGGGTAAATGTATTTGTCTTGGGAATGGGGTGGAACATCCTGGGAACTGGAAAAAATGTTTTTGTTCCTTTTCATACCAGTATTTCATATCTTGCAGTATATGGTGTAATTGTTACTGGTGCTAGATTTGTAGCTGCAGACTAAATTTCATGTTCAGTTACTGTGGCTGTGTTTAAAGAACTAGAAAACTGGGGAGAGCAGTGGGTCAGATGCTCAGCTGGCCCTGGCTGCTTCATACAGAAATGAAACCTGCAACAATGTGCTTAATTGGTTAAGAAAAGGTCAGAACTGTGATATAACACAATAAGCTCAACCTTTCCTTTGCATATAGGTAGCACAGTTCTCGTGAAATGTCTCTCCTCTTGTAAGTATTGGGTAAGCTGATGTTCATATAGTTTAAAAAACAAAACACCACAAAACAAAAAAAACCAAACCATCATCCAAAAAAACCCCAAAACTTTCTAACATGCAAACACCTGATTGCCTGATTTCATATTCTGATTTTATTTAATTTAGTGCAATGCCAGCTAGCCATAAACTAGATTGCAGAGCTGCTATTAAGAGCAAGTATTGCTCTTTGGTCTTTGAAACACTAGGCAAGCTTTAAAAAACCTTTACTGACTTTCAATATAGTAATGGTAAAATCAGCCCAAGAATTATATTGTCACTTCTACCTAATGTAGAATTATTAAAGCATATAAGGAGAGGAGCAGAGCTGAAGGCCTATACATCATGCAATAGACTTTGTGTCAGGCTGCTGAGGGAATGATGCTCATGGAGGATAGGGCAAAAGTGTTCCTTTGCAAGCAAGCAAATTGGACAAAGTGGCAGAAAACTGTGCTAACATTAAAGAAGCATCCAATTAGGGAGGAGGAAGGCACTTCCGAGGAGAAGAGGAAGCTGGTGGTCATAGCGTAGCATGAGCCAGGGGAAGGAAGGGCTGTGTTGATGAGATCAAAACTTGGTGCTGTGGAGAAATCCGTTAAGCATCCCAGAGGGACCCATTAGACAGTAAACACTGTATGCGGTCTTGCACCGGACCAGTTGTGAGAAGCGAAGGATGAATAACGTGGGGTATTAAGTTGGTTGATAGCATGCCCTTAAGTGTAATGATTGCTACAGTGCTAAAGTGCCACGCATAGAATAGACTCTGGTGTACTGTATATGTTTTCTCTGTAGCCATAAAGAGGTGGCATTGTCTGCATATAACAGGAAAATGAAATGTCAAGGAAAATCTGAAGTGTTGTTGCTTCTTGGAAAAATGGTTAGCTTTGCATTGACTGAAAAGAGTCACTCACTTGCATGAGCATGGATCCTCTCCTTGGTTATACGTGTTCTTGCGGTGGCTTCCAGAAGCTCTAGTGTAGAAAGGTACAAATTAGTCTGTAACCTAAATCTGAGCTCTTACACCAGGAGTGAACCTGACTTCTAATTGTGTAGTGCCAATACAAATCGGATGGGTTTGAAATAGCTGGCCTGCACGTGGGTTAACGAAGCCATTAAAAGCATGGCTTTCTGTTGTGCTGCTAGCATCCTATGGAGGACACTTAGCAATTATTTTCTTTTCCTCCACTGTCCCTAAAAACATAGATATAAAAGGAGACAGACTGAAGAGTGAGACAGTAATTTTGTGGCGTTATAAGGACTCTTACTTTTTTCAGTTCTTTCCTTCTTTCCCCTCAGTATTTTGTTCTACATCTACTTTTATTTCAAGTTAGTGCTATAGCTCCTTGCAGAGGACACCGCTGAGATGAGGTGACCCATGTGAGTTAAGTGTGGCAATCAGCATGTAGCAAACTGTGTAAAGGATGAAAAACTTTGGCTATGAACACCAAGTTTACAAAATGTCTTTACAAGAATAAAATAGCACTCGGATCTCAAGAGCTTTATCAAGTATTGAAGAAATTATTATCTTTACTCCATACATCAGGGAGCCGGTAGCAGAGAACAGCAGTTTGATAGCTGCAAGGGAGACTGTGTGTGACCAGTACAACCCAATACTCTAGCCAGGAAACCAAATTTGGGGGTGGAGGGTGTCATTTGAAGACCCCAGAGGAGCTCTATTGCACACTTTGGACCATAAAATGATATGACATTTTGTTATTTTTGCCTTAAAAAGAAATGGTGCCAAGCAGATCCTGTTGAGATTTGAACTTGTAGTTCCACCACAGCTAGCTGTTTAAAAACTAGACCATTTGACCAAACAGCTAATGTGATGGCGGCCAATCCTATGAAGGGATGTGTTTTTGTGATGGAAGGTTCTCACTTGCTTCTGTCAGCCAGCCAGAAATGGGTTATTCTGGAGGAACAAGAGATGGACCCTGGGCTTTTGTCAGCTTCAGAGCTGTTTTTCTCTGGTTGGCAGCCAGCAACTTGCTGTGCTGCTATCCTGTTCCTCAGCTGGGGTTCCTCAGACAAATTAAACAGCAGTGATGATGGAGCAAGAAGTGGCAGCAGCACTAGAAGATGCCCCTTAGACTCACATTTGCTTAGCGAACCAGAAGATCCTGCAGAGTCTTATGGGGATGGAAGTGGCAGTACTTAGCTCTGCTCTGACATGAAATTTTTCTACACACGCCTCCCCTTTCTGCTATGACTAAAATGAGAACTGGGCTATGTTCCAGACCTGTAGCCTGTGGCATTGGGCTGAAGAGATAAGAATTACAGAAATGTAGAGCACCAGAAAGTGTACAAGAAAAATTGAAATGACAAAGTTCTTAAAGTAGAACTTCCATAATTGGAAATGTTTCAAACTGTTTCATCCTTTCAGATAAATGCAGTCAGCTCTCATGCTCCCTTCATATCTTCTCCTGCCATGTATGCAATTATCAAAAATGTTTGTTTAAAAACTTCCCTTGCTTGGGATTGGTGTTCTGTGGAAAACTCTTAGAGCCAGACTGAGCGTGCACATAGGTGCTACCTCCCAGAGGTCTGAGCAGTGTGCTGTCTTCTGTCTCTGTATCTCAAGAACTAGTTGTATGCAGTGGAGCAAGGCTTGGTGTTTACAGACTCCTACAGCCCAGGTAAGCCACAGTCATTGTGTATGCACAAAAGATACACAGTTATTTGCACTGGAAAACAAGATATTGCTTGTTTGGCAGATACAAAATTTTACATATGTAAACTATTTTGCAGGCACGTTATTCTGCTAAAGAACTGCTTGGGTGCTGAAATACAGCTACTACTTTGTTGGTGTAGTTCTCTGATGTATGGGGAAAATGAAAGATGAGCTGGACAAAGATCTTTATCACCTTGCTGTGATCCTCCCCCGTCAGCCCCTCTGTTTGCTTTTCATTGAGTTGTTCTTGCAGTAACTTGACAGTATTTTGGGGGAAGAAATGGCTCTTGACACAGAGAAGCCCTTAATCATTCAGTGGGGCCCTTGTGACTTCAATAGCAATGAAAAATTCATTGCTCCCTAGTTTTGAGAGTAGGTGCTGCTTTGTTGTTACAGGTGGGTGTATGGTACTGTGGTATCCACAGGGGTCATGAGCCAGAACCTGTAGGTTTTTACTTCCTTTTAAATTCTTTAGTTGCTTTCCCTTTGCCAATGGGTAAGCTACTTGACTTCTTACATCCTTAAAAATGTTCTTCTCTTATAGTGTCATTTATCATAGTTTCAAAATAGCATTATTAATCAACAGGTCTTTTCTTCATAATAAGCCTGGCCAAACATCAGGAGGGATGTGTAAGGCATGATCTTGGCCCCATTGTGATGTACCACAGTTCTCGTTCCTTCTCTTCCTAGAAACCAGGATTCTTGTCCAAGACCAGCATTTGGGGATGCCTCACTGGGATGTGATCAAGTCTCTATTGCTTTCCTTTTACTATTGTTTTCCTTGCTCTTGATCCTGAGATGTTGGGTAGGACTGAGAGGATCATCGAGAGAGGAGTTCAGGAGTAAGTATTGCCCATCTGTGCGCGTGTATGCTCTCCATCCTGAGCAATGTTCTCTTGCTAGCAGAAGAAAAGGAAAAGGATAATGTATAAATTTGCTAGATCAAGCTGATCTGATGAATGTCATCAGTCTGACAGAGCTCTTGATGACAATTCAATAGCTGGAATAGATTCAGTAAATTTTCCAAGCCCGGTAGCTCAGAATACATTACATACTCATCTATTGCCGGACTCCCAGCATTGTAGCTATTGACAGTTGTGTAAAGCGAGAGATGCTGTGCAGTTCTGTAATGTCATTCCATGGTAGCGTGATTTACGTTACCAGGTGTAAGTGGTGCTATCTGTTAGAAATACAATGCGATTTTTTGCTTTTATATCATAATAGGGACAAATCTAACACCCATAAAGACTTCTTTATTACACATGCCCTGTTTTATATTATATGCATACATAGTTGCATATGCTTTTCCATTGCACTACAGGACTCTACAGGGCTCTGCCTTATTTAAGTCTCCAGCAGCAGAAAAATCATATGACCAGGTTCGTTAGGGAAAGCCGCATTTTTTTTTCGTGGGGGTTGGTAAAGGGAGGGAGGAGAAATGGGAGGGTGAAATAGCATTGACATTTATGAGTGAATAGATGGTAATAGATGAATGTTGTAACAAGAGACACAGTGATACTTTTCTCCTCTTACTGACATTCAGTGATGCTTTGAAGACAGCAGGAGACTTTGCTTTGGATCCCAAGCATATCAAAATTAGATAATTTAAATTTTTTTTTTGCCTCCAAATATACCTTATCCTCAAGCAGTTTTTATTAAGGATGCTAATTGCCCAGACCCTGACTAATGCAGGCTGTACTGTGCTGCTGGATTATTCTCCTTTGCCTCTTCTGAAGTCAGGCAAGGCAAAAATTAAAGCAGAAGATGTAAGTACCCCTTTAGTGCTTTAATATTGCAAATGCCATTGCAAGTGTAATTTAGCCTGAAGCCATGGCACCAATGGACAGCTTGCATAGTTGCTGTGCCTGTATTCCCTACTAGTACATATGAACCAACAGCATTGTGGACATAATATCTTGCATACCAAGAAGCTGGCTACAAATTCTTTGTTCTATAAATTTAATGTATATGGATAGACACATTGAATATATGCTTGTATAGCGAGATATCCGAATTGGGTCACAGTTTCCATTTATCACTTGGTATACCAACTTCATTAGTTGCATAATTATGTTGTATAGTATAAAGTAGAATAGCCGTCCTGCAGTTGATGCCCGTATATGCCTGTCCATCAAATGTGCGGGGGATGCCTGTGTTCCTATTCCACGGCAAACAGCTGCTTGGCTGTGAGTGTGTGTGTCTCGGATAAAAGGGACTCTAAAGCATAAGTGACAGTGAGCTGGGTGCTTTCCTCCTTTGTTGCTCTAAGGCAGCCTTCAGTTTTCCCTTTTAATTTTTTTTGCATTACTAAATATAATCTCCTAAAATATCAACACTTCCCAATGATTTTTTTTTCTCAAATCAAGCCTTATTTCCCTATAACCTCTCAAAAATCCTTAAATTTGGTTTATCTGTTTCAAGTAATTCGGTGCCTCTTGAAATAATGAATTAACTGCTTGACCATTTTCTTTGATACTACCCTCATTGGTAAGGAATGAGACTATAGATGTTTTCAGGTGAAAATCTATAGGGCAGTGTAGTTTATGCTGGGTAAGAGCCTAGAAATCTTAACTGCTTTCTTCACAGACTGTAAATACAACTAACAACAGCTGTTTATGGATTGATCAAGTTCTAGCTCTTCAAAGTTCTTGATACTTATTTAGATGGGTTTTTTAATAAGGATGCAGGATGATACCATAGCATGCACTATATATTTTCATTGTCCTTATAATTTACATTTCAATCTACTTTTCCTCTTATAAGCTTTGCCAGTTTAACTGGTGGCTTATCTTGCTGCTTTTTATATGGAGAAGAAACTAATTAAAAATACAGCAGCAATCCAATTCGTCAGCTGACAATACACAGCAGCTTTCTGGGTACCCACAGGATCTCACCTGGATTCTGCTGGCAGTTTTGTCTCTCTGCTCCCTAGATTCACTTCAGCATTCCCATTTTTTTGCTGCACCCTACAAAGGCACACATCTTGTGCTGCTATTTCTTTTTTAGCATGGGGGTGACCTGGGAGAAGAAAATTCTTGTATGCAGCGCCCATTACTGGGCGTACCAGAAGGAACAGCTTGATCTGAGAATGAAGATCTGGAAGGTCCTTCTTTGCCCTTGTCGAGAAGGACCGCATGAATCCATCATTGCAGTGTCAGATCAGCTTCATCTCAAGTGGAAGTTCAGGGAGTCAGCAAAAGTTAGGGTGCTTGTGGTTTATTGAAGAATAATTGCTCACCTTATCCTTATCTAATTCAATAGCCTACAGAGCATCTTTCAAGTTTCAGGACAAGATAAGCTGTTTTAAAGAAGTGTCCCTCTTATTTGCTTACCTCAGGTACAGCTGTGCGTACAAAAAGGCTTGAAGTTAATGCTTTTGTTCAAAGAACAGCTTTGCTCTGTGTGCAAGGAGCGATAAGTATGTCTGAAACACAAACTTTCAGAGGAACTGAGCTCAGTCATGTACTGACCAAGGTGCAGGTTTGCTCATAGTCTAAGCCAATTAGTCTTAATTTGACCATCTTAAATAGGTAATGGCAAGCAGAACTTCTTGTAACCCTGATGAGGCGAGTAGCTATGAAGAGTGGTGAAGTTTTATGGGGGACTAAAAAGAGTTCAGAAGTACCACCCTCCCCACCTCTTGATTATCAATTTAGATGTCATGCACAAGTCTGTAAGTGGTTGAGATGCCACAGGGAGAATTTTCACTATTTGTCACTAATTTGCCATTTATTTTGACTTGTATATTGTGGAAACCCTTGCAGTAGCAGTGTCTGTGATAAATCATGTGAAGTTGTGTCCTAGAGAGGCATTAGAAATACTGTTTGGATCTAGAGAGCTCTACAAACCACTAACTGGAAACCTCTATAGGTGATATCCTGTAGCTTCTGTTCACCACTGGTGGATTCCAGCTCCAGTGAAAGCATGTGCCTTAGAGGTGCAGGCTTGGGTGTTTCCACTCTGTACTTAGAACGTCTTTAGGAATTAGAAAATGTACTGGTCGGTACTGGCCTGCTGTGAACTATTTCTTCAGCAGTGCAGCCCGTAGGACCTTGCCACTGATATTAAAGATTTGGTTATGCCTGGAACTTGGCTTGTGCAACATCACAGTTGAAGGCTGAGAGGGAGGAGGGGTCAATATTAAATTCTGCTAAGTGTACCTTGTAGTCTACTGAAATGTACTCCTAAAATTGTGATCCTCTTCCTCAGTCCTGTTTTGAACAGAGAGGGAGTTTGGAGAACGAAGGTACATGGATGGATATCTCTGGATGTGCTTAATCAATGCTTGCAATTTACCTTGAGCCTTTCAGATGAAAAATGCTATGAAAGAGTCAAAATACCATTTAAAACAAAGACCTGTTTGGAAGATACAGTGTATGTAAATGAGCTAAACATCTGGTATCTGTCCTTAGTTGAAGCTTTTGGGACAGATCCTCAGCTTACAGAAAACAGACTTGGCTGGGGCTTTGGGGGAGATAAGGCAGGGGAAAGGAGAGCTCCGCAGGCACTTTGCAGCAAGGACAGGTGAACTTTGGAGTTGAGGAGTGAGCTTTTATGTTCTGATTGCTCTTTATTATTTGTCATTTCTATTGAGTCTTCCCACTGGGTTGGTATTAGCTGTATAAAATATGTCTTCATGAAGGTGTAGAAATGTGTCATAGGCTCCTTTTTGTTTTGCTTCCTAAAAAGCACTGCATGCTGGGCAAAGTATGACAAAGTGCTGTGTGTTTACAAACTGCAGGCAGAGAATAGAATAATAGGATCTTTGTGAATTATGCTGTGTATGGTTTTAGCTTCTTAATAGAGAAGCTTATCTTGAAACCAGTTTTGTTCATCAAGGTGATGCCACACTGTCATTTTTGTGGCAGTTTTGGTAGATTTAAGATTGAAACAGAAATGGGTATCTCTATAAAGTCAGCAATGGGCCATATTTAAGAGTTAAGCCATGTCAATTTGGTCTTTAGCTACTAACTTCAGCATCCCTAATGACCATTTACACTGCTTCACAAGGTATAATTTTTTTTATTAGGGATGATGGTCGTAGGGGAGAAATAATGTTTAGTGTTTTTTTTCCCCATGGTGGTTGGGCAGGGGAAAAAAATACTTGCCAAGTTTTTAAACTTGTCCAACTTGGCCTTGCAGACATTGCTTCTTGTTATGTCGTTCTCTATTACATTAAGAAGCTCTTTAGTAGCTGGTATCTTATCCCCAAGGACACACCTATAATCAAGTCCCTTTCAATCTTTTTGATAAAATAAACAGACTGATCAGTCTCTTACTGTCCATTGTGAGACACTTTCTCCTCTGGCTAAAACAAATAGTGTCTGGATTTTTTCTTTTCCCCCAGTGTTGTCTCTGAATATGAACATGAGTTTTAACAATCTCTGTTCTGCCATATGTAGTGGTGGGAATAACTGCTGTTCTTGTTTCATACATCCTGGAAAGTTTCATTTCTTTAAAATTGCTCATAAACATTTTATTACTGGGGTTTTTACTGATCAGTATGACCTGTTAATTTCTCTTGATTTTTCCTTACCAGCACCTCCCATTCCACAAGTACTCACACCCTTTCTAGAAAGAGCACTTAGCATGAAGTTGTACTAAAATACTTTTTTATGGGAGTGGATGTGTACAAGTCAAAGCCCTCCAGTCTGCTGGACATGACTGGCCTTCCTGATCTTCGTTTACTAGTTCTCCAGACACTTGTAGTCAATGTGTTTAGGCTTACCCCAGATGGTCGATAAATGTGATGCTACCTGATGGATTTATTCTCCCTTGTTGGAGATCTCAAGACTAAACTGTCTGATCACAGCTCCTGGACGATGACCACTGTTGTGGAGCAATCAACTTCCTACTGCTTATTCCAAGGGTTGTATTTTCCTTACAGCTTACAATAGCAATTAAGAAATTGGTATTAGGGAATGATGTGCATGACTAAATCAAATGCCTTAAAATACTCAAGACATCTCACATCTGTCAAGGTCAATTTTCCCAATGGGAATCAACCCAACCTTCTATAAATTCCTGTTCTGTATCTCAGTTAAATTGTTGGGCCCGTTTTTCCTTTTTGCCAAAGACATAGCCCGGAGCTAACCAGCTTTTGTGAAGCTGAGTCATTTCATTTGCCTTACTTGGATATTGGTATGATGTTATTGCTCTTCAGAGATGTTTTAAAATTAGTACCAGCATGTCAAACACGTCCCAGGGTGTTTTCAGGGAGTTCCTGTTGTTATCCTTTCTGAGTTGCTCCTGATTGCAGTTGCAGCATGAAGTACTTCATCTTTCTCAAGTGATACAAGTATATCCTCCTGCTTCTTTCAAAAATGTAAACTAGAAATATTTCTGCCATTACTAATAATTTTACCCTTCTTATGCAGTAAAAGGTCTATGCCAATGATAAAAATCTCATTACGCTTTAAAACAACTACTCTTTATCATACTTAGCTCTTCTGCTCTGGATTTTCCCTAGTGTCTTTTGATTCGTCTATCAGTTATTCCACATTTTATAGTCTCTCATGTATATTGACTACCCTCTATTAATTTGTAAATTTTTTTTTTAATTTGAATTGCTCCCTTCACTTTTTTTTTTTTAGCTGAAGCAGGATGAATTTTTTCTCTCCAGTTTCCCATTTCTTGCTGAGAGGGGTGTTGGCTCCATGTTAACTGTATCAGAGGTGATAATGATAGAACTGCTCAGATGGGAATGAAAAAAGAAAATTGGGTGTTAGAGCAATGCTATGTGCAATTGACCTATTGTATGTGATAGTCAAGTCTTACCTAGCCATTAAATTCTGATGGTGGATAGCACATAAAATATTATTTTAGAGTAAATCAACTTTTAAGAAACTTCTTTTTTTAATGTCACCTGAGGGAATTAATTTTTACTTTCATGGGATTTATTGGAAGCTTAATGCTACCTTTGTGTGTCTCTAAACTCCCAGCCTAATCTTTTCTTTTTCTAAATGTCATGAATATATGCTTAAGTGCTGTTGACTTTCCATAAGAAACTGATCCCGGTATCACTTTCAAAATTGTAACAATCCACTTTTGCAAATTGTTGCTTTTTAGTGTTGAACAGCCAGTTGTATGTCACTTAACCACATGGTGCACAACATGTGTGCAAGGTGGAAGCGGATCATGCTCTAGGCTTGGTGTTACACACTTCTCATTCATAGGGGTATATTTATTTGGGATTTGGGGGCAAGAGATACCAGATATTGCAGAGGGCCAAAGTTGTACCAGCTTGTGATCACTGAGAGTGCTTAATCTGATGTTATGGCTGAGTGAACTGGATTCTTATAATCTTTGTGCTGTGGTTGTGCCCTCAAGTTCAGAGGAAATCTTGTCTGTTTATCTCAGAGGGAAGCAGAACTAAAGACTTCTGCTTTCTACGAGCTGTTTCATTGCTGTTACCATATGACATGGACAGTGAAATTTAATCTTTAGCTTGCTGAGCCTTAAGGCTAAATCTGGTTTACCTGTCATGTAAGGGAAAGTTTGAATATTATTAACTAGTACTCTGGGAAGCCTGAGATAATGCAATGGGGGGGGTGTCATGTAGGTGAAAGTGTTGGACTATATAACCTGCATTTTCTTTGGCCTCTTTTTTTTTTTTTTTTTTTTTTTTTTTCCCCCCCTTTCCCCAGTAGCAGGTCTGTTAAGTGGCTTAAAAAAGAGGAAATCCGTTTCTGCTGGCCGAAGCAGTAAGAGCTGGGTGAAACACTTCCTATCTGGAAGCCACTCGGATGCGTATTACAATTAGTTAGCAAAATGTTCCCATGTGAGATTTCTCTGATTATATAGATTTCGGAAGTTGTGCTTTTACAATTTCACTCGTCAAGGTATTGCTTTTACTGCAGACTTAACAGGTTTATTTCTGGCTCCAGCAGAAAGCAATTACAGCAGAAACCAAAATATTGAGTATTGAACTAGAACGTTCAGCTTCAGAATTTCTCGGCCTCTTTTTTTTTTCCTCTGTGAAGCAGAATTTGGTGGTGTTATACAGAGATGAATTTGATTTGTGGTAGTTTGACTTAATAAAAAACAAAAAGCAAACCCCCAAAATCCCAACCCCAAGCCATGGTTTAAGGCTTACTGCATGTCAGGGTAGGTTTTGTTGGGGTGAGGTGTGTGGGAGTTTTTTGTTGGTGGTTTGGTTTTGTGTGGGTTTTTTTTTGTGGCTGTTTGGTTGTTTTGTTGGTTTTTGTGGTGTAGATTGTTTCAGTGGCTTTTTTGGGGGGACCTTGATTTTAGTACAGCAGTGTGTCTTGTTTTCACTTCTTAGGTATGGTGACTAGCTAGTGGGTTGGTGGTAGGCTTGCTCCTCTTAAATCAAAGGTGAGATGAAATCTCAGCTGAGGATCCTGGTTTCTATTTAGATGTCCAATTTGAATTCAGTCTTATATTCACCAAAATCAATGGCAATGCTCCTATTAGCTTCCTGGGCACACAACTCTTCATGGTTTCAATTGCAGCGTCATCTACAGTTACAGGAATAAAACGTTGCACCAACCACTGGATGAATGCTCAAATATTTCTGCAAACACTACCTTCTAAATGTGATTGAGGTTTTCCTATTTCATGAGACATTTAAATGGGGCATGTCTATTTTAGCAGATATACCTGAAAGAAATACTATTTTTTTTTTTTTTTAAATTAAACTATTGCTTGGTGTTTAATAGAAACCAAATTTTGGCATTCCAGCCTAACTGCCAGCTGCAGGCACTGGGTGGTCTGAGTGGGTTGAAGCCAACCAACAGCAGAAGAAGAAACTCCAAGTACCAAATCCTTGCAACGAGCTGCTTTCAGAGCACTGTGGGACTGCTGCATGCATCCATTGCTCTATCAAATGAGTCAAGCATGTGCAAAGAAGTCTACCTGTGGTTGGTTCATACAAATAATTGAAACATTTCCAAATATCTTTCCCGAAAGCTGAGCTTTCGGAAAGAAACTGTGGTTGTCTGCTATGTTTTCAATCCTTGGTTTTTATTTGACTGCTGTGGGCCGTAAGGGTACTGATAACACTGTAATAACACAGTAATAGTTACAGGTTTTAATCCTAGTTCCACTATGTACCTCTTTAGTGTGTTGGGAGAACTTGACCTCTCTGTCTGGTTTCCATCTGTAAAATGGAGATAACGATGCTAGTCTGTTTGGCAGGGTTATTATGAGGGTAGGCGCTTGAATGTGTATAAGAGGATGTTAGCTGAAAAAGAAGCTTAAAAAAAAATGTAGGTATACCTATATGTCATGTACATAACCAGAAGAATTAGTATTCTTAGTTTAAGAGCAGGAGTATGATAGCCATACAATCTCGTAGCAGGAGGGCTGAAAATGAGGTGAGATGCTTTTATAGAGAACTCTGTAAAACTCTTTTTTTTTTTTTTTTTTATTAGGTGGTAAAGCTGATGCTTTTGGGTACAGAGATCCTTGCCATGCTCCCAGTAGGGGACTGATTCTTCACATATCTCTTTGAGTGCACAGCCACTTACTAACTTCCTAGGCTAAAATGTTTTCTCCCATCAAAAGCGTAGAGCTTTTGTGTTGCTGGTTGGTTTGTTGTGGTTTTTGTTTGTTTTTGTTTTTTTTTAAGAGACCCTATGTGAGTGAGCTAGAAATATCACCAGTAGCTGTGATTCAAGTGAAATTCCTGCTGCTAATTACACAGGCTTTTTGCTAAAGGTAGTAAATAGAAATCATTCATGGGTCCTTAGAGGCCTCAAAATCATTCAGTATTCATGGTAAATATATCAGGGAGCTTCATAAGAGAATCATTTTAAAACAAAGCCTGGTCAGCTGTTTAATAATTTATTGATAGTGATAGCAAGGAGAATATCTAATAACTAGCAAGATTTGGCTTTCAAGTAGAAAATAAATTAGTGTTAGAGGAGTGTTTTTTCAAAGAATCATAATTACCATTAGAGAAACATTTAGTTACCCTGTCAGTTCTTGATTGCTTTACAAACACTTACCAAGGCAAAGACACTTTATTTGATTATTTAGGAAGCTGCAAAGCCAAATTTAGTCACGTGACACTTATCTGAAATGGGCAGTGCTCTTAACAGTTTTATAGAGTCCAGCTTCAAAATAAAAAAGCCTTTTATTGGGCTGGGTGCAATGTCTGATGCTAGGCCATATTTGCTGTTCTGTCATGGGAGGGGACATTCCTTGACTTGGGCTGGCCGTATACAGCTTTATTTTTAAAAGCCACATTTAGAATAGCTACAGGAATTCAACAGGAGCTGAAAACTTGCACAGAAAGGCAAGTCCTCACTGTAGGATGTATTGTCTGTTGATGGTGGCGGCTTTGGGAAACCCAGATTATACAGCCTGCAGAAGGACAATAAGGGGGATAAAAAGGAAATGTGAGCAGTCCTTGGCTGCATCCTTTAGGCCTGGGGTCTGTTTTGGTCCCAGTGGCCAAAGCAAGTTGGCCACTGAAACGGCAAGGCCAGGATGTTTTGGTAAATTTGGTTGTTATGGTGGGGTTTAGGCTGTCAGATAAAGGGAGGTCAAGAACCTTAATGTGGAAAATGTAGGGAGGGTGAGGGCTTGCACCCTTGTGCTGTCCTTGAGCGTTCCTCTATGATGGTTGGTTGCATTCATCTAAACAGCTTTAGATTGACTGTACCAAGGGGTGGGATGGTTGAAGGAGGAGGTAAAGTTAATTAAGAAAGGGTGGGTGGGGATTTTGAGTTTCCTACAGGTCCTTTGTCTCTAGCACCATATTGGCATGAGGGAGAAATTGTTTCTCTGTTTCCAAGCTAATAAAGATCTGCTGTGTGATACTGTGCTCCTGCCTCTTCTACTAATGACTGTTAATGACACAGTGCTGTAGCACTGAGAGGAAAATATGGCCTTAACGAACCCTGATGAATACTTATCACTTCATCCCTTTATAAGACTTTTTTTTTGAGGGGGGAAGAGTGAAGATTCAGAAATTCTGATTTTGTTTTTTTAATGGTGCTCTATATTTTCCAAATACTTGGTAAAGTTTATGCTGAGTTGTGGTGCTGTAGTACGTTCCTAACAAAATGTTTTCTATTATGTTAGCTTATAGATTTCTCTCTAGATTTTTTCAGATGAGCTTCATGAGTAATCCATTAAAAATGGGAGCTCTAGAGTTTACAAGTTTTCTGTGTAGTTTTTTGTAAGCTTCTATGCTTTCCTGAATGAGTGCATAATGGACGTGACTCCTTAGTCACAATTCGTTGGTATATTGCTGGGGCTGGTGTTTAGCATGCTGTGCAGGAGGAAAGGCTTACACCTCCTGCAAATACTCAGCTGCTTTCTTTTTTTGGGCTCAAATCCCTCAGGTACAACTCCTGAGAATAAGTGAACAATTTATGGTTCTGTGAGCTAACGCACATCATCATAAATTTTAACATAACTGGTTTATTTTTAAAATAATTTCTCCCCTTCACTAATGTTCTATGCCTTTTTCTCCTCCTAGAGGCCGCCTTATATTGATCACTTGTGTGGTACATCCATGTAGTGACAGAGATGCTGCTTTTATCTGCAAAATGGAAGTGAAAACCCTGCTGTAGGTTCACAAGCATGAAGTGCTGAGGGTTTTTTGCTTTTCTGTTCTGACAAACTGTGCTTTTGTAAATTTGATGAGTTGGAGCTGTTGAGAGCACTCTTTGCTGACAGTCATTCTTCACTGATTAACTTAAATGGCATTAACTGATTTTTCTTTTTTGTTTGCTTTTTGGTTTTTTGAGTTGGGAATTTGTGAAGTGTGCCTTGTGGAATCTTAACTTTCCAAGTAGAATTCTGCAATTTCTTGGAGGGAAGACAGAGTGAGGCAATGAAAGAACTGGCTGTGATTTGTCATACTGAGTTTGATGTATTTGGGGGGGGGGGACAGGACACATGATGATGACGACGACTTCCAGTTATGCTAGCTAGAGTTAAACTTGGCATAGTTGTTTATTCTTCCTTCTAGCCCTAAAAATCAAGAAAAGATACAGTGGAAATGACACCACAGCAGCAGAATTTGTATCAAGATAACTGGAGAATATACCTGTATACTGAGGAGTAATAATTATATTTACATTAATAGTCACAAGTTAAACAGATTTGCCTCTGAGTTTGATGCAGTAAGTCAGATATTCTTATGATTATGCTTCATATTTCTGCTTGAGCCTCTCTTGCTTCTTAATAAGCTTTGCTTGCAAAAGCACATAATAATATTCTTACTAATCGATTACTTGGCTTGTAAGGAGGAGCTGTTTTGGCTTTATTGGAGCAGCAGGGCATGATTTAGAACTGCTAAAGTGAATGCTCAGTAAACTGGGGACATAAGAGATGGTGTTGGTTATGCTGCCCTGTCACCTTCTGACAGGCCCCACTGTCTAATTATTAATCCCATTTATTATAGTGGTTTCTGATGGATCCACTGCTCTAGGCATTGTATACACAGGGTCTGTGTGCCTGACAGGTTTCCGTGTCCAGGGCAGGTATGTGATGAGGTGGCTTGGTTTAACCCAGTCTGTCTCCCCATGCCAAACTTGGATGTCATTAGGAGACTGAAACTCCAAGGTTCAATGTGCAGTTGGTGGAGCGGAAGAGGCTCTTCCATGGGACAAATCAGTTTCCTCCAAGACCAAAATCATTCCCTGTGGGTACTTTTGTTTTTGCCAATTCTCCAGTCAGTATGGGGTAACAAGACTCTTAAGTTGCTTAAACTGGGATGAAACCTGGCAAAAGTGAACTCTAAGATGGCAGTAAGTCGTGTGTGAGTTCCCTTATTTTTCGTGAATTTGCTTGAGATACACTTTCTTCTGCCTTCTCCCTTTTTATTTTTTGTATTGAAGTGGTGTGGAAGAGCAAAGGAATAGAGAAATTAAGGTAAAGGAACAGGGCTGGGGTGGGGCTGGGGGGGGACAGAAATCAGATTGAATTTCTAGAGGCGGTTCCAAATACTCGGGGTTTTTTATTTATTTTCTGAGATACCTCTGCTGGCTTCTCTTCTGTTTGCCAAACTGGGTATCTATGGTCTCCAACAGCTGAATATCTGAGTGTGGTTTATTCTTTACTTACAAGCAGAACACACATCAGTAGAGGGATGACTTCCATATTTAGATATGAAGCTGAAGGACAAAGTCTAGGTTGGGTTTCTACTTTCATCAAAGAAAAAGATTAATGACAAAGGATAAATACTATACTGGGGGTGGGGAGGGAGAAGACTTTCCTCCAGAGGTGCTGATGCAGTCACCCCTGTTCTGTCACTTCCTTCTCTTACAGCAGTGAGTGTGCTCTGTCATTACACCTGGAGATGGGGGAAGCTCCCAAAAGCTGGACAGTTGCATTCAAAATTCTCTTTGTGTGTGATTGTTTTCCTGAGTGTAAGTGACCTTGAAGTGCCCAGACCACCATTTTTTGAAATATTTGTTAAAGCAGAGCTGATGCTACCAGCTGCTCCAGAAACTGGGCTTGGAAGAGTCTTTCACTGGAATGAAACTATTTGGCCTCCCTTCTTTATACCTGACAGATTTGATGGCTATTTCTGAATCCCAATAGATTGTAACCTACAATGATATCATATCACTTCCAGATGTTTTTCTGAGTTCTCGTATTACAATAGGAATCTGTGAGATGTCTGAGGTAGGTAGCAACAAATTTTTGTCCCCTACCTGGAGGAGCTCTTTCTGTTACTTGTGACTAATAGGAACCTGCTCCCACATTTAATGGCAGCATCCTCTAGAAAGCTGCGCAGAATAGATTTAACCATCTGCTTGGTAATATGTATATAATCCAGATCCCTATTTCATAATGTTAATTCAAGAAAATGTTGTCTCGAGCAAAACCTGCATGGAGGCTTTTAATAAGAAAAGTGAGCGGTGTCGAGGACTAGTGCTTGGAATGTATCGTAAGAGATGAAACTCAGTCGAACACGAGTTATACCTCTTCAGTGTTTTGGAAACAGCTAAAGATAATAGGATTAGTGGAAAAATATTCCATGCAGAGAAATATGCTCAAGGTAGTACTGAGTCAGAAGATGGCAGTAATGACACCAACATCCCTTGTCTTTGTTCTTTACTTTGAAACTAAGTTACAGCTGGCACTGTGAGTATTGCAAACTTTCTAAGATAGTACAAGCTCAGAGTGATCTGGAAAATATTGAATAAAAATAAAAGGTCGGCTAAGCAAGTCTTGCCCTGCCCACTCTGCTCCTTCAGGGTCAGCCTTGTCCTTCAACTTTGCTTTCAGCAAACACCACAGTGGCTTCCTGCAAGTGCTGCAGCATCTATTCTGGGTGCTTAGGAAAAGCCTTTCTAGTCCCTCCAAGGCTGGCTGCGTATCTGCTCCTGTTCTTCTTTGCAGTCTCCCTAACTGTGCTGCTGATGTGGGCTCCCTTTTGACTGGTGCTGATTTTTTCTGTCCCTGTCATCTCAACCTGCACATAAGGAGCTTTCTCCACTGAGGATGTTCAGGTGTTTTCCAAAGGGAATATCCCCTCTCCCAGCACAGGGTTCTGTCCACCTGGAGTCAGCAGCCAGCACGAAGAGCCAGGTGCTGCCTCTTCGGCTGTTCAGCCTTTTAAAAAAAGCACAATGTGTATATAGTAAACTGCAAACAGCCAAATTAAATGTCGTGTATTACAGCCGTCTCTGCAGTTTCATTAACTTTTATTTATAAATTGAGCTACAACCATGAAAAATTGTGTTTTATTTTAGAAAGGCGCTTATTGGAGTACTCTGACTCTTATTCTATTATATATGAAGACAAAGAGTTTAAGTTCAAAATTCACTGCTAATGGAGAAGAACAGTTTGGCTGTTTGACATTTTCAGACTGTTTCAGTGTCGCTGCTTTGCTGTACCTCTCTACTTCCTTTTCCATGATAGAGCATTGTAGAGAGAAACTGCCGGATCCAGGCCTTTTTGGCATTTCCTGGAAAGTGTCATTGTGTTAGTGTATAAAGGTGAACTTGTAGTTCTGAATAATTGATGGCTGGTAATTAGTTCTTTATCTTCAGAAAGGAAGAAACTTATTAATGAGGATGATGCATAAGAGATCAATGCCAACGTGCCTGACATCGATTAATGATTTCATCGAGTAATGAGATTTAGAAAAAGCAGCTGGTATCTGTATTTGCTCACATAGTTATCTGCAAATGTGCTGATAACTTGGTGGGAGCAGAAAACAGACAAGGTACCACTTAAAGGGTACAGGCAACTGGGCAGAGGTCTTCTCCCTGATACTCGCTGAGTTAGCCTACTATTAACTCGGTATTTCAGGTGATGAGCAGCTGTGGTTTGGGTTTCTTTTTTCGGTGGGGGTGAAATGTCTGTGCACATGTACATGTGTAAATATGGGTGAGCCCCTATTTGAAGCTGTTCCTGAAGACAAAGTTTTATTAATAAAAATTGAAATTGGGAAGACAGATGGGTGAAGCTGCAAGTGGTATCAGGAGAACAGCACAAGGTGTTAAGTTTCCTTCCTTTAACCCTGGTGTGCCCACTAGTGACAATAAAAAAATTAACAGATCATGTTTTAGACCAAACTTTACAGTGCACAATATAAGGAAGTGGAAACTTTAATCTACCCTTTGAACTTTACCTATAACTTTCACCCATGAATCCTGCTGTGACTAATTTGTAAGGATGATACTGCATAGTAGGTAGCTCTGTAACAAAAGCTGCAAACTGTGTGTGTATTTATCTGAAGGTATATACATACTGCTTGCCCTGGGGGAGAAAAAAGTTTACTATATTTGATCAGACTGATCTTGATGTGCAAGGAACCCCTCAAAGAAAGATAAGGATCTCTGTATGCACCCATAGGGTGTGTGATGCTGTGTATATGGAGCACACTTTTTCTAGCCTCTCTAGGAATCTGTCTGTGCCCAGAGAGTTGACTGGCAGTCGTGTTTTGGTGACCTGTGCACCATTGAAGAAGTGTGTAGAACTGCTAAAAGACGTTTTCCTTTCCTTAAAAGCAGCGCGTGGGCTGTGGAGTATTCCCCTTAATTTTGGGAAGAGGAACGGTGCTGTCTCTAGGGGGCAGAGGCAGCCTGGCTACTGCCTGTGAGCTGCCTGTCTGCTGGAGGTACCAGGGATGTACACGCTGTAGGGCGCTGGAGGAGTTCCTCCGCAGTTCTATTCTAGCCTGGTAGCAGGCTTAGATATTTGCAGACTAATTTGTTTGTTAAATATTTCAAAAACATATATGTATTTATTCAAGTCCAGGAGCTGATTTTACTTTTTTTATAGGTTTTCTTGGTCAAATGCATTTGGTGTCATAATATGATGGAGCTTTTAGTTGTTTCCCGGGGCAGGCTGTACCAGGCTGTACTCATGCACATGGGTAAAACTCAGGATTAAATTTTCTTCTCTCACCTGACCCAGTGAGGGAACAGTCTTATGGAGTCAAGGAGTGTCAAGCAAAACTCGAGAAAACCTCAAGTAAACTTCAGAGCCTAGGTTAACGGTTTCTTTTTTAAGCTGCTTGAGACCTTGCTTGAGTTACTAGCAACAGCAAAATAAACTGTGATAATATACACTAGGATGGGGTCAGATTAGAACTTTTGCCATTTTTATAAAATAATATTGTATTGGAGACAATAGCCCAGAAAGCTAGAGATCTAAGAAGACCTTTTTGCAGGGGTTTCAGTTCTTTGTGCTGGATCAAAGGCCACATTATATAAAAGTATATACAGTTGTGTGTTACTTCTCGGTTACTGTCAGCATTTCAGAGCACAACTTGTCCTTGTCTTGCTTGATGGTTCATCACTGAACCAGTATCATGGTCCTGTTTTGAATTTCAGGGGTTCCCTTGGCTGCAAATGAGTTATACTGATGGTACGTCTGTTTTATTTTTAAATTATACGTTCCTGATCCGGCAGCATGTTTTCTCATTGCCCTTCTCCAGCGATACAACTTATTTTAGTAGCTGGATTTCATCCCACCGCTATACATCCAGTCCTCAAAGATGTTGTTGTTGTCTGGAAGACTATTTCAATCTTCTTGTATTGCTAATATCTATTGACTTTTATCATCAGAATTTTCTATTGGAAGCCAACCAGTAATGTTAATGTAATAATTAAACTTTAACAAGACTCTAAAAGTACTTAACTGTTAACCTCATGTCCTTATGATCTCTGCTGGCAGCCCAGTCTTGTTGCCTTTCTCTTCTAAGGCAGTTCCTTGCTGCACGTATTTTCTGTAGTAATGCCTATTTTCATATGTGCTGTTCAATTGGATGTTCTGCTAAAACATCGACAGATGTGACCTCATCATATTTGTTTCATTTACAAAATTACTTGTGTGTTGTAGGAGTTCTGGGTGTTTGTTTGGTTTGTTGGGGTATTTTTTTTTTAAGGTTGGATCTATCTATTTCCACTTGAATACCCATGTTTTATTTTAGCTATTTTTTTGTTTAGCTCTACAACTTTATTCCTTCATAGTTTCTTCTACCAAAGGCCTTGTACAAAGACCAGTGGCTCTGGAGTTGATGCTGTGCTGCTTGTTCAGCAGTTAGATTATTACCAGCTCAGCGTTGTCATTAACTGAAATATTGACTTCAGGGTATGGGAGTTTTGTGCTAATATCTCCCTCATTTTAGTTTATCCTGTCCTTGCTGCAGTCATCCTGCATCCTCTTGTGTTTTTTGGTTTCCTTTCTCACAAGAAAGTGTTCTTGAGTTGAGATGATCCTTTATAAGGTTTTAGCCTGATTTAGTTCAACTCAACATTTGGCTTTACACTATTTGTGTAAAGTTGTCTTTTCTGATCGGTCCTTTTTCTAGATTCTTGTAGATTATTTCTAACCTCTTTCTGCTTACCCAGTTAGAGGTAAGGATCTTATCTTCTACTCCTCTTCACATTGCTTATGATGCAAATATTTTTTTTCTTGGGTTGACACCTTTCCTTGGAAGAAGTATTAAGTTGCTCTGCTTTCCATTCCCTAAGCTCTTGGGACCTCAGTAAATCACTTAGTTTATCCAATTTTTATCATTCTGAACATGAATTGCACACTTAAATTTGTTTCTTCCCTTTTATTTAGTTTATATATAAACAACTGGTGATCACTTGAATTTAGGGTTGGATTTTTTTTTTTTTACAGCTTGTTCTTTGCTGCTCTTTTCTTCGCTGCTTTGCAGCACCATCTCTGTGTTTCAAGGCTCTGTATTGTCATATTGTCATATTGTCTGTATTGAACCTGTCCCGGGTTAGATATGGGTCCAGAAGACATCCAGAGCCCCAAAAGAAAATCACCTTCATAGTTACCGTGTGACTTAAGGCTCTCAAGTATTTCATGTGAAACGGGTATTAATGGTACAGTTTCCCTCCTGGTTTGGGCAAGGGTCAAAACAAAAGGGACTGGAGCATCTCTCTGAGGAAAGGCTGGGAGACGTGGGTTTGTTTAGTCTGGAGAAGACTGAGAGGAGATCTCATCAATGCTGAACAATATCTAAAGGGCAGGTGGGAAGAGGATGGGGCCAGATTCTTTTCAGTGAAGCCTGGTGACAGGACAAGCAGCATCAGGCACAAATTGGAACACAAATTCTGGCTGGGCTTAAAGGTGCCAGAGCCCTAGAACAGGCTGCCCAGAGAGGGTGTGGAGTCTCTGTCTCTGGAGATATTCAAGTGCACCTGGACTCGTTCCTGTGCAACCTGCTCTGGGTGGCCCTACTTTGTCGGGGGGGTTGGACTAGATGATCTCCAGAGGTCCCTTCCATCTCCTGCCATTCTGTGAGAAGAAGAATAAAAGCGCGGGGGGGAGAGCTCTTCCTGCTGTTGAGGAGCCTGTGCGGCTTGTCCGAGCCCTGCTGGTGGGGTCCTGCAGCCGAGCTGGCTCCGGGAGCGGGGCCGGGAGCCGCTGCCAGTGCAACACCCCCCCCTGCGGGCTGGTCCCGCCGGTGCCGCCGGGGCGGGGGGGGGACACGGGCTTCGGGGAGTGAGGGGGCAACGGGACACAACCACAGAGAGAGGGGGAGCCAGAGGTTAAATGACACTAAAAGCAAGTGTTAGGTTTAATGAGGAAAAAGTGTTTTATTACATCCAGAATACTCTGAGTAAAAGCGTGCCCGGCACCGCTGGAATTTCTTTTGCAAGTTGAGTGTCTAAAATAATCCCCTGTTGTGTTGATGATTAAACAGGTGCTTTATCCTGTTGGTCATCGCTTTCCTTTTCCTGTGCAAATTCAAGCTTGGTCGATATTAATATGCCTCCTACTTTCTGCTCTTTATTTCTTATGAGAGGCATGCTTTTTTTTTTTTGTAAAGAAGTTGCCAATGGAAAGCAATTTTTTAGAAGGCTGTTCAAGACTGTGTCTCTGCCCGTGTATAAAGCCTAGGAGTGCAGTAGCACACGATGTGATTAGGTATTTAGCAGTTAACTCTCTCGAAAGTAAAGTGAATAATCATGAAAATTACTATTTTCAGCTGCAAATGCCTGTGAGCTGTTCCTAACAGCCGCTCTAACAAAAGACCCTCTGAAACCTGCAGTTTCTCGCCGCCTGGCTCTGCCAGAGGGTCGCTTCTCCCTTCCCATCCCCGTGCCGCTCCGCTTAACGCAATTCCCTGCATTTACTCTCCATCCCCGCTGGAAACAGGGCAGGAGCAGGAAACCTCGATTTGCTGGCGAGATGCTGCACTTCAGCCGCTGCCGATAGGAGATTTGTGTGTGTGTGTGCGCAGCTGGGCTCGAATAGGAGGAGGGGAGGGGGGGGGAAAAATCCCCAAACCAGCCCACAACCCAGCCCCTGAGGAATCCGTGGGAGGGGGGACCGGGGTGCTGCCCCCCGCCGCGGCGGGGCAGCGGGGCCGGCTCTGCGCGGGCGCGGCCGGCGCTGGGCTCGGGGGGAGCCTCCCGCCCGCCTCCCGCCCCGCTCCCCGCGCCTCCCGCCGCCACTTCGGCGGCTCCGCCGAGCCCAGCACCGCGGCTCCGGCTGCCGGGGCCGCCGCCGCGCCCGGGCCGCCAATGCGGGGGATATTGGCAGGGAGGCAGCGGCACGGCGGCAGCGGGTAGGGCAGGTGAACTCCGGGGAAGGATGACCGGCGTCGCCGCGATCGTCTTTCTCCTGCAGCTTTTGCCCAAGGCGGAGGGACAGGTCTTCGCAGGTGAGTGCCGCCCGCTCCCGCGTCGCGTCCTTCCCTGCCCGGCTCCCCCGGGGCATTTCTCCCCCCCCACCCCGCCTCCCGGGGCAAGGCAGCTCTCCCCGGCAGCCTGAACTCTTCGCTCCATCCTCTTCCTCCAGCCCCTCGGCCTCGCAGCGAGCTCCCTGTGCCAGCCCCGGAGCAGGCAGGGGATGGAGCCGGCTCTGGGAAGGCGGCTGGGCGGCGGGGGAAGGAGCAGTCTTATTAAAAGTCGGTTTTTCCGGCGAGGCGTGGAGCCCCGGCAGCGCTCGGTGCCGGCGGGGGCTGCGGAAGGCTTTGCCGGGTGTGCTCGGTTCTGCGGGGACCCTGCTGGGGCTAACGGCAGTGTCGGCATTTCGGACTCGGGGGGCTCGCTCCTGGGAAAGTTGCGTGTGGGGGGAAATGAAAGCATCGCCTTTATTCTTGGATTCACGACATTTGGGTCCTTTCTGTAGTAAGCAGCCTCTCCGAGCGCAAGGCAGGAGTTGGCTTCTGAAGGATGTTGCTGCCTTTCTCCGCCGGGCGAAGGGCTCTGGGGCTGCTCGCAGAAGTTTCGCAGCAGCTTTTCCCTACCTTGCATCCCACGGCTCAAGTAACTTTCTCGGGGGGGGGGGCCCTCAGCTACTCAGACTGGCTCCTTCCAGTTGTCACTTTCTCTGATGTTAAGGAATACTTTGCTCCCTGGCATGTGTACATTAATAGTAGCCAGCTATTTTCCTACTACTACAAGTTCCTTTAGGCGTAGTTTGAATTACTTGAAGATGACAGGTGCTCGTAGAGCTAGTTTTCTCCTCTTGTGCTGTGTTGTAGGTAAACCAGAGATATGCATGGCTTGGATTTTTCCATTGGATCTTTTAATATGGCATTAATTTTTTCATGCAGTTTCTATTTATATTTAAAAAAAAAAAAAAAACAGTTATAACTTTCTTCTCTCCCGACTTCATGTATCTAGCTAAGCTGGGGTGTTTTTAAATTTTTTTTTCCCCTGTCTGTAAAAATTCTGTGTGCAACATTGCTTATTAGGGATAAATGTCAGTGCTTCAGACTTGGTTTCGTACCTCCAACCTGTCCAAGTTTAGTTTCTCTCAAACAGTGGCAGATTTTTTCTCAGTTAAGACTGAGAGCTCAAATGACTTGCTCTTGTTGCTTTAAACTAGCAATAGTGCAGAGTGCAGGAGATGCTGAGTCTGCAGCCAGAGCACTATATGTGCCTTTAACTGAGGTCTTCGGTGCAGTATATGGCTCAGAAGAAAGTTTGGGGTGTGAAGGGCCGGGTGGGCACGGGAGACCCCCGCGCAGCTCAGGGAAGGAGATGGTGTAATCATCCCACCACCATGGGATCTTGTTTACATTGCTAGGCAACTGCACAGATCCGCAGATTTATTAGAAAGGCTGGAAAATCTAACCTAGTTAAACAGCTTCTTCCTTGAGTAAGCAATATGTGGAGCTATTTATTTTTTTTTTTCTTTTTCTCTCTCTTCCAACTGTGTTTTCATGTTCTCGACACTTGTCATATCTATTGAGATTAGATCCTCGGCTTTTGATGAATCATTTAGCCAGATGCTTAGAAAAAAGAGTTTTCTGTGAAAATGGCGAACTTTTAAGGGGGCAGAAAACACTTTGCATTTGAGGGAAATAGCAGTATAACATAAGCTATATGAGCTAAACACATGCAAATTTAGGGATTAGTCAGATGACTTCATTATTTTCAGAAAGCCATGAAATATTTTGTTTTAATCATCAGTACGGGGGGGGGGGGGGGGGGAAGTGACTCTGAGGTTTCCTAATCACTGGCATCACCTTTCATCTATTTTGGTGCACTCCTTACCATTCAAAATAAGAGGAGCTTATTTTAATAAATAATGTTTTCTGAGCTGCTTCTATTAACTAAGTTAAAAGAAAAGTTTTCTTCTCTTAGACTATATATCTGGCATGAAGCATAGTGATCTGGACTCTGTCCATATAGCTGATATTTTTATGGTAAAAAGCGAAGTTTTTCAGATGCACTTTTGTCTCTAACATTTCAGTGAAGTTTGGAGAGATTCCAGTTAATGCCATCGGTGTGTTTTCGCATCTTCCATCAGGTGGTGCTGTCTCCATAACTATTAGGATGCAAATACTGCCTGTCTCTGACTGAATTATTTTTCAAAGCCGAATGCATTTATTCAGCAGCCTTTTGTTAAACATCCCGAAAAATCACTGTACAAGAAGCTGGCTGGGTTTTTTTGATTTATTTTCTTATATGGTAGTTGGGCTAAGAAGAAGGAAAGCCCCAAGTCAAGACAAAATGGTATTAAGTTCCTACCCGAGTGGCACAGCTGCTGCTTCCACACCTTATCCACAACATATAAAATTAGAAATACTACGAAGTGACAGTAGAACACTGATGGCTTCTTCCTGGAATACCTAATTTCATGTGACAGAGCTGGTTAACACTCATTTCTTTATGTAATTTCTGTATTGCTCGATTTATAAATCTTCTCCCCAGCAATTATTTTCAGTTGCCTCTGTATTTATTTATAACTGAAGGTATTCTTTTGAGGTTCTGAACTTTTTGTTAGCTTTTTTTAGGGTCAGCTACTAATTGAATTCCTCTACTTGCCCACAGAGAGAGAAGTAACACCAGGTAATTCTAGTAATTAGTGATTCTTTCAGGGTTTCAGAAATTAAGGAACTTTGCTTATGGGGAAGTTTTTTTCCTTAAGGCACATGTACAGTTTGTCTCCCACCAAATACGTGGAGTATTCTTGCAGTTGCTGTGCACTTTGCTACGGTCTGTTTTGTGTCCGTTTTTAGCATGACAGAGCAGAGAATAGAGAGATTAAAGTCATTTGCAGCTGTGAAGAAGCATTCAGGGGGAAAAGTAGGACAGGGGGTTTACATTGGGACTGTTCACCTGAACACATGATTACTCTGACATCAGAAGGCAAAAAAAGGGTCAATGTTTGATTTCTTCATTATCCTCCTCCTTTTCTTTGCTATGGCAGAGCTCCCGAACGTTTGGACATGGAGCTGTTTGCTGTCAAAGACTGCTGCCACCTCAGAAAGTTACGGGAGCTGATAGTTCATTACCCATGGTTTATCCAGGGAAGATGAAAGGGGAGCGAACTGCAAGGAATTTTTGGGGGAAGATTAATTCATTTACTAGGAGTTCATTTACTCACAGGTTTTGCTGTCAGTAAATTGGCAATGAAAAATGGATCTCTCGGAGCAAGCCACTCTGTGTGGCAATTGTTAACAATGCAGCCATTTAACTCAATAATCACTTTTCACTCCCTCTGGGGAGCTGTTAGCTCTACAATTCAACTTTATTTTTCATTCCTGGCTGGCTTGGTTTGTTTTCTAATACATAAACAATTATTATTAAAAAGATGTTGTGAAATTGCCTATTTCAACAGTGGCAAGGAAAGGTCAGTGTGTGTATAAAGGCATATGTGAATCTCTGAGTGATAATCCTTCTCTCTTACAAATGCAGAGCCCTTCTTTACTGCCTGTCCGAAAGTCCCTCAGCTCTGCTCTTCCTGTTTAATTGTACTTTTTTTAGTCTGTTATGCTTTATGTGCAGGCCCACGTGCTCTAGTTTTCATTAATATTATGGGAATGATTTGGGACACTTACTGTAGAATATTACAGTATTTTTTTAGAAGGCACCATCATCTGTTACCATGGAAACCTGTATAGTGGTAAAGATGTAGGTCTGAGGCTTTGTGAACCTCGAAAGATACGGACAAGGGTTGTTTCTTACAGGAACAATTACTTTTGAATATAAAATCCAGTTAAGTGGAGAGAAGAAAAGGAAATAAATTGATCTGTTCAGCATTGCACTGACAATCCCTCTTTTGAATAACATTCTGTATAGAAGGATCAGTGTCTCACTGATTCTCTCTCTGTATGCGTATGGGTTTTTTTTTTTTAAAGCTCATTATTTATCATAATAGTTGTTTTATGCCTCTGGTAATTTTCATTATAATTTTATAAATTAGGTAAACGAATGTGTATTGGCAGGTATTGTTCTTTGCTTGAATGGAAAGTGCTGAATGTAGAATGGAGAGGTGTGCAACATTTGCGCTGGAGCTTAAATGTTTTGGCAATGAGCAAATCTGAGACTGACTTAGCATGGCCCTAGTATTACAAAAATAAGACAGATGCCATCTGAAATCCACTTCCCAAAATCTGATCGAGGTATATATGGGTTTGCTCACTAATGCAATCAATAAGAGCAACAACACTTATCTGTTTTGCCGCAGAAATCCTGAAGCCTAGTTAACATTCATAAAAACTCTTGTGATGTTTGGGTGACGAGCAGCAGGAGCGTTTGTGTGTATTGCTATATAAAGCATACGTCTTTTAGAGAGAGATGTCTTAATTTTTTATGGAAACTGCTTCAGTCTGTTTCCTCGGTGTCTTGTAATGCCTAGATAAAATATGTAAAGAAGCTTCTCAAAGGTGCTTGTAGGTACATTTATAGACAAGGCTTTCCTTGCAGAGAATTTAAAGAGGAGCAGTGTATAGAGGTCCCCCCGCTGTTATAAACTGACCCAAGCTGTAGTCCAGATTTTCCAGCTGCTATGCGAGAAACCTCCTGTTGCCTCAGTACCGGAGGGCTCCACTTGCACAAAGAAGGGCTTGCGGGTTGATGTTTCTTGGCTCTGTGTTGTCATTCTTGAGAAGAACATGGTGCACTTGGCTTTTATGGTATTTCTGAACATTTTATGGAGCAATATTATTTAGCTCATTTAAGCCAGTGTATTTGGCCAAAAGTCCTTTTTTTCTGGTGCTATTCACATTCATATCACTTCATTTAAATGATACTTGCTTATGGGCGGAAATCCTTACCCACCTTTTGACCAATTGCCTTCTTGGCCCTGTGTTGCCTTTTACTTTTTGAATGCTGTTTCCCTCCCACCACCCTGCCCTGGGCAAACCCAAAGGAAAAGAGCACCCCAAAGCAGAGACACAAAGAAGGTGAACGGTGTTGATGGCATCGGTAAAGGACATCTCACAACCTGTCCCTGTCTCTGTGTACACTTGTGGTTGCATAATAAGCAATTGCTCCTAGTGTTCGTTACTGCAAGCTCTAAAGATTGTATCTCTTCATGGTGGAAGAGACAATTACTATGTCTTAATCAGACTATACATCATTTAATCAGACCCACTTGTTTTTTTAATATCTGATAAATACATCCCATCTATCATACCACGGTTCAGAGATGTTGGACGCTTTGCAAGCTGAATGGCAGGGCATTGAACGTTCCAGAAAAAAATGCTGATAAGTCAGTTAAAGAAGACAAGGACCTTTATTTGGAGAAAGAAGACTGTGTTGTTTAATGCCATAATTAAAGATGATATAATTCTGGGGAGTGCAAGAATATCTACCTGTGAACAAGGCCTGGTAAATAGGACAAGAAACCCTGGGAAGAGTGAACCTACTTAGTGCTTGGTCTCCTCTGGCTTTCTTGTTTTCTTTTAACTAGTGCTTGTAAATCAATCTAAGGCCAGCTGCTTGTTTTCTTCTTTTCCTCTGGCTAGATCTCCCTGGGACTGCGGGCTTGGGAGTTGAAGCCAATGTGGTGAATTCTGCCACGGCTTGAAGTGGTGTAGCTCATGTAGTTAAGGAATGATTGAGCTGCTTGTGAATTTTGGGAGGATGGGACCTGGCTCTTGTTCCTTGATATTTTTGAGTTGATCTCGCAGGAAGGCTGTTGGGGTTTGACAGCTGATGATGCTGTGTGGGCACAGATCAGTGCTGCAGCCTGAGCAACCTATGGTTATGCAAACCTCTTTATTCAGCTGTGCCATTTCTTTTGTACTGGAAACGCTTGAAGTATCCCATATCTTATGTTTTGTTAGCTGAATTGACTCCAGACTCAACAGAGAAAACAGTTTACCACATTTTTTATACACATCCTTGTCGTAATCTCAGCTTCATTCCTGGATAGTGACTATGTTAAATCACTGGGAAGCAGCTCTTGGCTGCTTATACAGCTGTATGTTGAGCAAAGGAGGGCTGTTTAACTACTTTTCCTCTGCAATGTTGTGAAGAACAACAATATCAAAAGTATAATGACTTAATCCAGGGTTTATCCATTTTCATGTTGGGGATCAATCCTTCTTTCTTTGAAGAGCGTATCATTATCTGCTTGAGCAGAAGTAGGGCTTAGAACTGTGTTAGGGATGATGATCTTGAGATGATGTAGTTTTGACTCTTAACACTGCTGAATTTGTTGCTGTTACTGGAATGACCTTAATCTGCATGTGTGTGAATTTTCATTCCCTTAGTATCAATTCAAAGGTCAGCTCCTCAGTAATGGAGGGAGAAGCTTTGCACATAGGAAAAAAGGCCTAAATAGGCAAATAGAGGAATTGTGTGCAGTGGGCTTTCAGGTTCTTTTTTTTTTAATGAAAAAGCACAGAGTTGAGAATGGTATCAGTGTCACATGGCTTTATTTAGTTAAGAAGATAATGAAGACTGGTAAAAGTGTATCTTGGCAGAAAGAGTGTGTGGTTGTGACCACCTTGTAGAAGTAGGGGGTGAAGATGAAGTGGGGGAGGAAGACAGCAGTTAGAGCAATTTGACTGCTATATAGATGGGTCTTTCTTCCTTTAGAAATATACTTATTGGAATTGCACCAGTATTTGCTGGATAAGCAGAAGAGCACTTCTGTCAGCAAGATGGGAAGCTGCTGTGCTTGATGGTTCATTTCTCCAGAATAGGGATTTTCTGTCAACGTGTACCCATTTATGTGCTGGCAGCCCAAACCTTATTCTGCATTTCTAGGTGTGAATTCCATGCTCTAGTAGAAATGGTTGTTGATGAAACTGTAAAGTGGAATGTATTTCTACCACAATTGGTTGGGAAGTATTTCACGTTCTGATAGTTGTTCAGAGGTGTGTGGCTGAAAGAGGTATATTAAAAAAAAAAAAAAAAAACAAACAAACTCCAAAAAAATACTTAAGCGAAGAGGCTGTGTGTATGTAACTTCATACTTGACTGCATTGGGTTGGTGCCGAGAATTTTTACTACTTTATTCTCTATGTTCCTAAGAACTAAAAAGTACCAATATAAACATTCACCAGTTATTTATAATGTTTTCCATGTGAGTCCACCTGCTTGCAAGAGGTGCATGTACCTGCATTTCTGTTCTAGCAAAGGGACCCACTGGATTATCTTTTAGCTTGGATGCTGATCTTTCAGCTGGCTGAGCAGAATAGTTTGTTGCCTGCCTTCCCATTCTGGACTTGATAGGCAATTGTCAGTTTGTAGCGGCATCAAGTCATCTCTCCTAGTGAGCATCTTTAATAGAAAGTCCCTTTTTTCCTCCAGATTGTTTATTAAACATAATGTGATTGCTTTATTGTATAGTAACTTTGAAACATCTGAAGAGCCAACTGTGTTAAATGCTTCAGAGGCACAAATGACTCATTTTTGTACCCCGAAGAACGCTTTCATCTTGCAGTTGTACAGGAGAGAAACAACAGAAGAAATGGGAGCAGTGTTGCAGCCAAGCAGCAATGTGGGAGCTGATGAGTCGCTGGTGTGTTTGGGTTGGGGGTTGGTTATGGAGAAAGTGATGAAAAGTGAGTGTGCTGAGGTTATAATAGTAGGAAGAGGAAGGGAACAAGTATCAAAAGAAACGGGAAAGGTAAGAGGAGCCTGACAGGATAGAAATGGTGGGGAAGCAGACATAGAGCTCAGAAATCGGCTGTGGTTCCTGATGTTTGCAAACTGGGAGGTGGCTGTCGCTGCCGCCGTCCCTGTGCGTTAACTGTTGAGCAAAGTTACTGCTAGATAGCTCGTTGCTGCAAATTTTGGTCCTTAGGCCAAAACATGGGCTGCAGTACCTAGTGTTCATTGTCCTTCCTTAATTTCACCGTGATGGTCTCTCAAACTGGTTGAGAATATCTCTTCACAAACCAAGCTGTTACGAATGGTTTGAATTTAGCAGTAAGCCATTTTAAGTTTGCTTAGAAAAGTGTACGAGCTTTATATGTTAAACTTGTCAGTCACTAATATTTTAAGAGCCTAAAATATGATAGAAGCAGTTTTCCCTGTTGTTACTTTAGGTCAAGTGATGTTTCAGAGATCTGTTCCTGTGTTCACACTACAGTTGTGTGCTGTTTATTTCAGTAATGAAAGGAATAAGTCTGCAGAAGGCAAAGACTTTGATACATTTGCCCTCTGAAGTACGTTGCTCTCCATTCCTGCCTGTACCAGTGCAGCTTATTGGGACAGCAACTGTGCCTGGGTACCTCAGCGCATCCCTGGGCTCAGTTCGGAGCCTGTGCCAGGCAGCCCAGATGTGATGTGCAGTTTTACTCAGCAGCCAAACAAAATTAAATGGCCAGAAGCTGTCACGTCCATCAGCAAGCTAAAGCCTTTTGATGAGCCTATTGCTCATCTTTGCTCCTTCCCTTCAAAAAAAATTTTTTTTAACTTCAGTATGGGTTTGATTCAGACCTTTTTATTGCATTATTGGCGCTGACTAAACAGGACGTAACCTTCTGATAAATTTGACTTTCAGATTGGTGGCTTCCAGCTCTCCCTGCTCCCGTGGTCTGGCTGTTTGTTGCCAGCACTGACTCATTCCCTTTAGGGTGAATGGATCTCTTGGAGGCTCCCTGCAGTGCTCCGCTCACGTCCTGCCTGCAAAAGGCAGGTAGAGAGGCAGTGATGGCCTCTTTGCTGGCCAGACAGCTACTTCATGTTACTCCTGCATAAAAACACAGGCAGATAGTTATTGCCAGGGATGCTGCTGACTGTTTGGATGCTGCCCGGTAGAACTGGAGTTATTTAATTTTTGTGCAGGAGAAAAAAAAAAATTCATTAAATCTAGAAGTAGCTGAAAAATTTCCACAGATCAATTTGTGGGAAAACAGCTGTTTTAAAACAAGCAGCTCCTCTGCAGTCTTTGAGATTTAAACATTCCAGCATTAATGGGGAAAAAACATCCATATAATCTAGAACAAAATAATAGGTTTCAATAAATCTTATAGGAAATCTTATGCATGTACTTTTAAAAGGGATTTCTACTATGAAAACATTGGTGAAAACACTATTCCAGCTCCCCGAATAAATTATTTTTGTTAGCAATAGTGTCTCCTAGACAAACAGTAAATATATTTTTATGATGAAAAATAGGAGATGGTGTATGTACTAACAAATATCAGCACGTGGTAGCAATAATCAGAGAAGCGGAAAGCTTGGAAATAAACAAACACACTGTCTCTGTTGGCACAGGGATAACCCTGCAGACTGCCAAGGCCAGAGCCTGCAAAAATAAGAAAGCATAATTAATTGTCCTTAAATGAACCTACAGAGCAAAAATAACCCTTTTTAAGTAAACTCTTAACTTTGCATTTTTTTATATTAAAGCTTTTCCATGTGCCAAACTCTTTTTTTTTTTTATTCTATAATGTGCTTATTTACACTTCTGTGCATGTTTAGTGTGAAGAATTAGCATACGGCATATAGCTGCGTTGGACATCTGTGTTACTTTTGTGCTTTGCTTTTGTAGCAGTAATACAGAATTATTTCTCAAAATGGCTGAGAAGTAATGTTTTGGAACAAAGTCTTGGTGGTGTTTGAGGGTCACTCAGCAGCTATATTAAATCACTCCCTTGTTTTATTTAGAAGAGACTTTCTCTTCCTTCCAGTGGTTCTTATGCCTGTGTTGATGTAAAGAGCTCTCATGGCAAGAAAGGAAAGTGTTATTTCCCTCCACCCTTCCACAAAGCTCTTTGCTGATGAGCTTCTATTGATAACAGAATGATACATAAATGAGAAAGTTTCAATGACATAAGTACTAAATTTCCTTTTGTGACTTAGTAACCGCTGGGAACCATACTGACTTCAGGGTGACTTGCAGATGTTTGGGACCTGGAGTGTGCAGGAAGCAACAGAATCATTATCAATACATGATGTAAGTTTGGAGTGTATCCTGCTCGGACAGTGTAATTCATGTCCAAATTTCTGAAAGAGTACAAAATGAGTGTTTGGATTATGTAGCATGTAAAACAACTTACCCATAACATAGTATAGGGCATGGCAGAAAGATTGTTTATCAGGATTGGGCTTCAGATACCATTTCCATTAAAGTTCAGGGGAAATGTAGAAGTAGTGCCTTTAAGTTTTTCTTGGTGTAGGTAAACTTTAAAGAACTGCGAACTGCAGAAATGATGTTGGAGTTAATCACAGGCAGAAATTTAGCCCCAGTCTTCGGAAATATTGCAATATAGATCCAGAGTAAATATAAACAAAGTTATTTTAAGTGGATGGGAGAAATCTGGGAGTGATTAATGCTGAGATTTTGAGAGGACTGAGAATTGACAGCATACATAATTGCATGGAACTGAATATGAATTTGAAAAGAAGCAAGTACACTAAAGGCAGAATATGCCACCTGCTGTGTATGTAGGTTGTTTGTTGTGTGTTTTTTTTTTTTTAAAAAAAGTGTGTGTCTGGGACTTTTTTTCTGTCTGGAATACTCCCCTCAGCCCTGAACATCAACTTATTCCTGAGAGTGATAAATTAAAGTATTGAGAGTACCTACAAGTGGCAATTTCTCCACTTCCTGAGCAAAGATTTACAATACCTAAATACATTCAGTTTCTGGACCTGTAACTGAGAATGGAGCTGTGAAAGGGATAGCATCTCTCGGAGGAGAAAAGGAAGGGGAAGAAGGGAGAATTATTTAATGTGCACCGAGAGTAATAGAATGAGATTAAAACAAGAGAATAATTTACTTTGAGCATTAGGAGAAATCTTATTGCAAACCCATGAGGTTGTAGATTTGTGTCCCAAAGGAAATGGTGGGAACTGTTGCCTGAGTCGTTTTAATTTAGACAGGACAAAATAATTGAGTATCTTCTGTAGAAGGGAAAAAAGTACTGCACTCTGAGAAAACAAATTGAATAATCCACTGCAGGCTTTTTTTCCCTCTAAATTTCAAACTTTTTTGTAGTGCTGTTGAAGAGGGAAAGGAGGAGGAGGTATACTAAAGAAAAAAGAAAGAGGATGCTGTATTTAGCATATGTATAAGGGATTACACTACAGTGTAAGGGTTGTTAACACAAACTAATGCTTCTCAACTGTTTTTAATTCATCTGATTAAATATCTGTTGCATGTCTGTTAAATATCAGCAGCATTATAGTCAAGATTGTATTGTGTCCCTCTCCAAATTCCTCCTCCACCCCCCCAATCTGTGTTCAGACCTGATCTAACCTAGGAGCAAATAGGGAGTGCAGTATTTAAAACAAACAAAAATCATCCCGACTACAAGTGGAGTGAATTGTAGGTGCTAAAGTAGTACATAATGTACAAGTTGGAGAGAGGAGGAGTGTTAAGCATTTGATGTCTTATTTCTGCTTCAAAGTTCCTGAAAGATACTGAGTGAGTTGTTGAAGCTTTGGCAGGTGAGCATGAGCTGTTACCTAAGGGGGGGGTATGAGTCGAGGCCCTGGATTTAATATCCAAAAAGGCTTTAAAAGTCCCATCTGCAGCTGAAATCAGTGCTGCTGTGTTTCCCATGTTTTGTGGGATTGATTCCTGAGGACCCTGAAAATCCCTAGGTGCTTCCGATGGGGAACATGGAGTTAATGTGGGCATCTTCCCTTAGCCTCTCTTTCAGTCCCTAAAATGGGAAGGGTTGAACAGTGCTGGGAGGTAGGGGGGCATCTGCAAATGTTTGTGAAGCAACAGAAATTCTATAGCTGTAGAGAAATTCAAGAGGAAATTAATAATTCTCTCTGTGGAGATCAGTTTGCATAGCATGCAGTAAATTATGCATAGGGCCACGGAGCTAACAATAAGAATAAAACAAAATATTGAATAGCTGCTCAGTTGGTAAGTGCCATCCATCTTTTGCATGGAACAACAAAAGGTCCCATGGCAGAAAAGAGTATGTGATCAGGCAATTTTTTAAGTCAAATCTACAAGAGGATTGATACAGGGTTTTATGGACAGCCTTCTGCTAGGGCAATTAATACCCTTCAGAAAGCTTGATTATCTTCTTTAATTTTTTTCATTGTTAACAATATTACTTTTTCTTAGTCTCCCTCTGTGATAGGGAAGCCCATCACCAGTAAGAGCTGGACAGTAATTTAGGGGCTTCTCTATTTGACTGCATGAGTGTACTGGGGGGGGGGTTGTCTGCTGCTTTGCAATCACGAGTGGGTCTGCATAACTGTGCAATACCCTGCCTCCTCTTTCTTTGTACAATATCCCCCCAGAATAGGTAAAGTTAGGCATACGAGCAGAAGTTTGGATACTTGGGCAGAGTGAGCTATGCAAACAAGTCCTCTGTGTGATGATGGTGGAGGGTTGTGTGGAATTGTATTGTGGCTTAGACCTGACCTGAAAGCAGACAGTTGGACTATAAATGAATTGGGATTTGAGGTTTTATGATTACTTGTTTATAAAATGATGCTTCACAGTGCGCTCATTTTATATTCCTTGTTTGAATTGAAATCAGCATCATGTATGCAATTAAGGTCATCCTGTGCTTTGTTCCCTTTAACTGAAATAGTAGAGAGCTGGGTGGGGAAACCAGTGCTGCTGTAACTAAATTGAATAATTGATCATTTGAATTCCATTAAAGAAAAAAAGGAGGTGAGAAACTGCTGTGTTGTTTATCAGTCAACTTGAGGGAATTCATCTCATCTGAAAATTAACTTCAATTCTATTATTTTGTTATTGTTCTCAGTATTTACATTATTGCAGTGCTAAAGAGAACAAATACTGAGCTGCTTCAAAACTTTATCCTTTTCCTTTATATCCTCAGGCTTCTAATTAACTTTCCTTACTCTGCTCTTTTGCCAGCCATATATAGTGGCCATTCATTCCTCCAGTGTCCACAGTGCGTTTCCTGTAATGCCCATCAGTGTTGTTAGGTGATGTTCTAGGAATTAATTGTGGTGCAACAGCAGGTGTGTGTGGCTGTGTGCTCACAGCATATGCCTAATAAATATGTAGATCAGTGCCTGTTCTGAGGCCGTAAAGGTGAGTGGATTTATTTAGGATTCCTCTCTAAATTCTCCACTGCAACAATTCTTTGCTAAGAAGAATAAGAAGGTAAGGAAAATTCAGTGATTAAAAATGTTTCAGTAGAGCTGCTTCTAAGAGGATTTTTCTTAGAGTTTTCTGTCTTAAAAACTAAATGCCATATGTGTTTGATAGATGGAAGGCAGCACTGTGGTGGCTTTATGCCATGCTGTTGGTACAAGGAGGAAAGCCCTAGTGAAGGGGGATCTTCTAGTGGTGTTGGGCTCCTGGGTTCAGCTCCTGTTGTTCAGCTCCTGGGTTGTGTTTTCCCAAGGCTGGTCCTGAAGCTCATCCTAACCAGCCACTGACACGATGAAACCTGCCCACTGCTGCTGCCTGTTAAAGCATCTTCTGCCCAGAGTGCACACTGAGGATCTCGATGTCATGTAACAAGCTTGTGACAGGTCACCAAAAGATGGGAGAAGTGTGATGGGATTAATAAATTTGCTTCTTAATGCTATGGATTTAGTTTCTACTGGCATATCTAATTCATGCAGGAAGGGAAGGCTGCCATTTTTCAGGACATCTGCTTGCGTCAGAAGGGTGAGTTAGTTAATTGTTCAGAAATAGATGGCACTTACAGTTTTTCTTCTATGGGAACTTGGGACAAAACAGAAGTGTGGAAACTTAAACTGCAGTTTATCGATAGTACATGTCCATACGACACAGTAATGAAATAGCAGGAGGTAACAGGAGTGGGAGTCACATATTCAAGCTGATATTTATATAGGACTTGACCTTGGCTCGCTCTTCTCCCTTCCTTCCACTTTAATGTTTTAAAGTAAATACAGATGAAGAATTACTTGTTGTATTGAATACTGTTCCCCAGGATACCTCTCTTCAGATAATAACTTTGCCAAAGATGTTACAGAGGAGGAAAATGTTTATATTGCCATTTTATAGCAAGGCGAATCGAGTATGAGAACATTATCTGTAATATATGTATAATTACACAAGGGAAATGATTTAAAGAAAATGTATTCTGAGATGAACATGAATCAAGGTCTTCCCCTCCCCCAGTCCTTTATGATACTTCACTGTTAATTAATCTTTTAGAAGTAAGTATATTGCAGCCCTCTGCACTCTCTGTCCTCCTGGTCTTCTAGGAGAACTGAAGAGCTCTGACTCATTGTGCTTGTATTTTGTCATCTCACAGGTGAAAATGAAACCTTGCCCTTTTTAGCTAGCTTTAGCTTTCCTTGATGACAAAGCAGCCTATTGAATGTTGTACTGAAGTCATGCAAATTGTGAGAGAAGCTGGCTCCCTTCATAATACTTTTTATACTCGCAGGAATTTCTGCATTGAGAGACACTCGGGCAGGGAATAGATGAATATTTTGTAATGCTTAGATTGGGGATTTGGGATTTCGAGGCTCAGGTCTTCTGTTCCAACTCTGTCCCTATCTTGTTTTATAACCCTGGGCAAGTGAATTTTTCCATGTCTCAATTAAGTCTATTGTAAATGGCATATATGTTTCCTTTCTATCTTACTGGAGTCTGGGGAAGCTTAATTAGCACTTGTGAAATACTTTGAGATCTTCTGATGGAAGGCAGTATGAGTCCAGTGTGCTTTGAGGCTGGCTCCCCTCTCACTCCCAATACTATTAAATGATACCTTCTCTAGAAGGTTTGGTAAGATGTTGACTGCCATCCATGAACATGCATTGAATGAAATCAGTACAGCTACGTGGGTTTTTTACTTTCCAAAAAGTTTCTTATGAACACTAAGTTGTGCACAGCTCTTTCTTGCAAGAAGAGATACCAGTCCTCTACTAATCAGTTGAAATGAGAACTGGTGGTTCCACCACTGTGTGTAAAGGTGGTGGTGGGGGGGGAAGCTGTCTTGCAGAATTTATTTTAGAGTACGACAGTTTTGTGTCTTAAACTCTTCTGCTCTTGTTGCCCTTTGTAGCCAAAGCGTAGAGGTCAGGGTTAGAAATGAAACTGTGCTTTCATTGTCGAGCCCTGTGTGCCAGACAGGCAAGATAAATAATGGTTTATCTTGGGGTTGTTGGGAGAAGGTGGCTGTAATTGTCTTTGGGGAGCTCCTTTGGGTTAGGTACTGTGTGCAGGCTTTTTAACAAGAGAAATCGAAGAGGTTTTCTGGGGAACGTGGATATCTTGCTCCCCTAGAATGAGTTTTGTGCTTCCTCAGGCAAAAGCAAACTCCCGTGAGCCCCTGACCCAAGGGAATACCCATGTGCACTGCTCATGCTCCTTTTCTCCTTGCAGCTGGTCACACTGCTGTTATAAGCAGCCTCAGGGAGCCTTGTGTATCAGACTAGTGCCTGAACAAGTAGTGGAGCCACAGCCACGTTGCTTTTGCAGTGTAAATGCCTGCGGATGTCTCCATTGTAACTGGATTCTGGAACCTGCCTTTTCAGAGGGTGCTCTGTGGCAGGTGATGGATGCATCGAGGCAGGGCAGACATCGATTTTCACAGAGCTGACAAGTTTTTTTTTTTTTAAGAAAGACAGTGTGATAGTAAATACACAAATGCTGGGAAGTGAAAGAGGTTTGGGTTTTTTCCATTTGAGAGGTTGTTAAGAATTGATTTTGAGGTGAGACCATGTTTTTCATTTGTGAGTGATTTACGTCTATGTTGTAGTAGAGATGAATGTAGTAGAGAATGGCTAGTAGAGAATGTTGTAGTAGAGAATGGCTAGAGAGCAGCCCCGAGGAGAAGGACTTGGGAGTGCTTATGGATGAGAAGCTCAACATGAGCAGGCAGTGTGCACTGGCAGTCCAGAGAGCCAACCGTGTCCTGGGCTGCATCAGGAGAAGTGTGGCCAGCAGGTCTCGCGAGGTGATTCTGCCCCTCTACTCTGCGCTCGTGAGACCCCTCCTGGAGTACTGTGTCCAGCTTTGGAGTCCTCAACACAGAAGGGACATGGACCTGTTGGAACGGGTCCAGCGGAGGGCCATGAGGATGATCAGAGGGATGGAGCACCTCTCTTATGAAGACAGACTGAGAGAGCTGGGGTTGTTCAGCCTGGAGAAGAGAAGGCTCTGGGGAGACCTTATAACAGCCTATCAATACCTGAAGGGAGCCTACAGAAGAGCTGAAGAGGGACTCTTTGTCAGGAAGAGTGGTGACAGGACAAGGGGCAATGGTTTTAAATTGGAAGAGAAGAGATTTAGATTAGATATAAGGAAGAAATTCTTTACAGTGAGGGTGGTGAGGCACTGGAACAGGTTGCCCAGGGAGTTGTGGATGCCCCATCCCTGGAAGTGTTCAAGGCCAGGCTGGATGGGGCTTTGAGCAACCTGCTCTAGTGAGAGGTGTCCCTGCCCATGGCAGGGGGGTTGGAACTAGATGATCTTTAAGGTCCTTTCCAACTCTAGCCATTCTATGATTCTATGAAGTTAAATGTGTTTCTTTTGGGACTGGGGGCACTTTTAATGGACCCAGGTTATTCTTTTTGATTTTGTCATACAATGACAAGCTTGTGAGTGGTGAAGCACAATGCTATGCAGATAAGCTGTTGGTTTTTCCTTGTGAGTAAACAAAGCATTTAATCTGACTGCTGAACCTCCTTCCCCAACCCCTCCTTGCCCCCAAATCAGCCAGAAGTAGTTTCTCTTATCTTTATCATGTGTGCTTTATTGAACAGTGAAGATGCCTCCAGTTTAAAACAGCCTAAAAGGGTACTTTCCACCTTCTTGATCTGTAGTTGTTCAAGCATATGTAGAGAGCTATGCAACTGTTAAACAGTATTGATATTGGAACTGAACTGCAGAACGGTTGAGGTGAGGCAGGACCTCTGGAGATGGTCTAATCCAACATCTGCTCAACACAGGATCACCACCTCCAGCTGGTTACTCACGGCTGAGTTCAGGTGGGTTTTGAATATACCTGAAGATGGAGACTCAGAGCCTCTCTGGGCAACTTGTTCCAGTGTTTGAGCACCTTCACAGTAGAAAAGCACTTATTATCAAGTTTAAATGGAATTTCTTGTACTTCAATTAATGTCCTTTCACTGGTTGCCACTGAGAGGAGTCTGGCTCTATCTTCTTTACTCCTTCCCATCAGGTATTTATAGACAATAAGATCCCTGTCAGCCTTCCCAAGGCTGAGCTTTTCCAACCCCGCCTTGTATGTCACCTGCTCCAATCTCTCAACCATCTTTGTGGCCTCTTGCTGGATTTGCACCAGTACATCTGTGTCTGTCTGTAATACTTGTGTCTGGGCACGACATGCACACACATTTTTACTCTCTGCTCTGGATTTGCATATTTTGTCTGTGTATTTTTACATGTATATCTATTTTAGGGTTTTATTTGGAGATAGCTGGTACATAAGGCAGGATTTCCCAGGTGGTTCTGGTTTGATTAAATTTCAGTTTGTGCTTCATCAAATATTTGGCTTTGCTGAATAAATTGGTATACTACCTCATCCTGATTTACCGTCTCAGTGCTGTCTGCTAGGTACAGAAAGGCAATAATCAGTATGTCAGTTGCTGTTATTTTCATTTAAGGAAAAACATACTAATTCTTTTTTGAGACAATATACAAGAGGGGAGAGGGATTTGTAGGTGGAATTCTTGACCTACCTAGAATGTTTTCTGATAAAAGCTGAGACTTTTTTTTAAGGCATCTTGAAAAATGGGGGTCTTTTGGAGACCTGAAAAGGCTGCTAGGACTCAGACCTCCTAAAAATCTGGAGGTATCACCACTGTCCAGGTGGCTTGGCTTTGTAGAACTGAACGTAGAGTGTGTTCACATTCTGTAAATCAGAAAACAAAGACAGTTTATTCTCTCTTATGGTATGTTGAATGAGGTTGTTCGTGTTTGTCCTGGTTTGAGGTAAAACAGAACCAATTTTCACTTAAACCTTTTTATTGGCAGTGGTGCTACAAAGTAATGTTGCTTATTTGGTACCTCCAAGACTGTAGGAAAATCCTTTTTCTGCCAGCACTGTATTTTAAACTTATTTTTGCATTTGTTCACATCTTAAATAAAACAGCATAACAGTCTTTGTAGGAAAAAGAGGAGGGCCGTTTCATTGTTGGAATTAAATATGATCAGATAAAGCTCTCTGAAGAAGATTTCTACTCTGGATACGAGCTGTCTGCCCGAACCCATTGCAACTTTATCTGGCTGAGGGTTGTTCGCTCTATGTTCACACATGGCTCTGGTACTTCTAGTTCCCATTACAGGACTGATAGTACCACTGCTCTGCCTGCTCAGACCGATCTTATTAAATTTAATAATTTGCAAAATATGACTTTGACAACCTGCTTCCAGTAGTCTGTAAACTGCAAGCCCTGCAAGTAGTCTTTGAAACACAGTTAATAGTATTTTAAATGCATGCATTAAACAAGGTAAGAGAAGGCTCGCCAGGCCAGGCCTCTGCTTTAAGCTCCTGCTGCTTCAGTGAGGAAAGGTGTAGCCATTTATGTAGGCTTTTTGGATGTGACACGAGATCAATAGACTTTTCTTCCCCCGAGTCTGATTGAACTCCTGGTTTGTGATGATTCTTGTCTGAGTCAGCTGATTGCAATGGTTGTACAGGCTCCTCTCTGGCTGTAGAGAGGCTTCAGTTAGTCTGCGTGCTCACAAGGTAGCAGCCACGGCCAGACCAGAGCTGGACTCGGAAGCATCTTTAAAAGACATGAGATTTCTCAGATAATGGATGTTTCCCAGTCATAATGTCCCATCTTCTACTCAAAACCGGAGAGCTCCACAACATTAGCCCAAACCCTGGGAACTTCATACCAATCTGGGCAGAGAAGGGAACAAACCCCCTGTGTCAGTATAAGATGTGACCCTGGCTAGCATAAGGATCTGTAAATGTGTACACATCTTGCTCCTTTCTTATGGCCCATCACACCTATCGTTGGGAGAAGGTAACCTATTAATACAGGGCTATAGGTGTGGATAGCGGACCTCCTGCATTAAACTTTGTTTTCATAGCACTGATCTTTTGTGGTCTCGCACAACTAGGCTGGCTGGCGCTTCTAGCTGAGTGAGGCGGCTGGGCTGGCCGTTCAGCATGGCCTTCAGCAGAAGGGACCTGTCTGTGGTGCAAAATGCTGAGCTCAGCAGCCTGTTAAGGTAACTGCAGCCCTTCAAATCTGACTTGTGGATGGAGCGAACTGTCTTCAGTTTGGGTCATTGACCAAGAGAGCTTCCCTCTATGTGAGAAAACCCACAAATGCCTGTGTAATGTTATCCTCACATTAAGTTACCAGTAATATTGGCTATTAGTCTTGTTTAGGAACGATGAAAGGGAAGGACAGTAGCAAAGAAGTACAGGTTGGAAAGTGGAAGGGAATTTGAGAAGCTCAGGAGGAGAAAGGAGTGAAAAAAGAAAGTAGTGAGAGAGAAATGGGCTGTGCTGAGCCCAGGCAAATATACAAGCAGATGTAAAAAAGGGACTGTGTGCCTCTCTTTTCAGAGCCTCCCAGGCCATGCTCTGTTCTGTATGCCTTCCTAAAGAACCTGCTACCAGGTGCAGGAAAGTGAGGACTTCTTAATCCTTAAGAAACTGGGGGGGGACCCGGGCTGCTGTTAGTCTGCTTGGTGACTCTTTCCACAGATGATTTAAGAGTTCTCCCTGCAAAGACGTGCCGCAAGAAGCGTTTTTTCCAGCCTTGAAAGAAAATTCCTTTCCTCAGTGGAAGATAGGAGGGGGAAACAAAGGTAGTGCTGAGTAGGTCTCTCTTCTGAATGTGTGTTGAAAGCTGCCCCGGTTTTGTACTTTCTGTTTTGAGCGCTGTTTGGGTGGGAGGCAGGTATCAGTCATGCTGATAAATGGCCCAAGACTGAATTACTCTGTAAAGTCACTTCAGGGAGTCCTTAGATGTGATGGTTGGTAAGAGGAAGGAGGCAGATGGAAAATCAAAAATGAGAGTAGTAGGGCAAGAATGGGAAGAAAACAATGTGGGGGATGTTTTGGGTCAGCTGAAAACTGGTAACTCTTATTCCTGCTTTTTCTGTGAGTCTGGGTGTTCTGAGTTGTTATTTGGAAAAAGCCTAGTTCCTTTGGCCCCTACTCTGAGGGCAAGTACTCCAGCCCTGACTGTTCTGATGGCTCCGCTGTGCTCACTTTCCCCTGTCCTCCAGTCCCTCCCTTACCCGAGGCTCTAACCTCCATCCTAGTTCAGATGGATCTTGGTCAGGATGGCAAATCTGCTGGCAGAGATACTCTTGCTTTCTCTGTCAAATGGATGCTGTCTCTGGCTCCTGGTCCTCAGCCCTTGGAGGGTCCTGGGGGTGTAAGAGCCAGAGCTCTGTCTGGGACCCCAGCTGTGCAGCTGTGTTCAGTGGAACTTCAACCAGTATTTCTGCCCAGTGGGATGCTGAGATCTCATTATGACAGTATTCTTAAGAAATAAACCCTGAAAAGGAGCTGTGATACCAGGTAGTTACCAAAGGCTGTAATGTGGCTTCTAGTAAGTTGGTATTTCAGGGTTCTAGTTTCAAAACATCTTAAGATAGTTTTGAGGTTTTTTTCTGCCTTTTTAATGCAGAATCCAGACCTGTGTTGCCTTGTTTAATGTCCCTATTATGTCCTACCACTGAATTTTTAACTAAATCTGTTTTTAAAAACTGTTAAATAAGTGCATCCTGGTTTGTTTCTTGTCTGCTCTGAAGAATTTTAACAGCTGACCAGGATGTCTTGGACAGAACCATATTCCTTTAGACGTGCTTATGGTAGCAATGCAGCTGATAAAACAAACTTTTTGGAGGGCGTGGGAAGACAGGAAAAAAACCTGTGACTTTAAGCAATGCTCTGACTACAGTACATTTTTCTGTTGAAAACTCAAGTTTTATATTATGGGAGGTTGAAATTGAGTTTGTTTTACTGCTGAGAAAAATCTTGATCGATACTCAATACTTGTTGAGGAGCTTTCTTTAGCAGAAAATGTGGAGACTTTTTGCTTCAATTCAGAACAAAACATTACTTTGCACCGAACAATTAAAATCTATTGATTTTTAACTTGGAGGTATTAAAGTAAGGAAGTTAATGCCAGCTTCTAAATTGCTTTCTCTTAGTGCTGCTTTGTCATACAGATAAAGCCTTGCATATATAGAAGACTACTCTTCTTTTTTTTTTTTTTTTCTTTTTCTCCCCTACCTTCCTCCAAATCTCTTAAAATGTCTGGGCTGAGCGGTAGATCTGAACAGACTAGTGCTTGTCAGAGTTGCTAATGGGTGCCTGTTTGCATATACAGAAATATTTCTGAATTTGATAGAGAAGTGCTTCTGTAAAGCCTCTGCTGGCTTTAGGAATCTGATGAACTCTGAAAGGAAGTTCTGTCACGTTTCTCTGCTCCATACACATCCTATCCCAGCCACATGTATTTTCTACTGTGGCAAAAAAAACCCCAAGTTGTAAATTTTATCCCAAATCAGAGGTTGAGTCAAGTGACGCTCTTGGGGTTTCTCTTTTGAACTGAATGATAGTAATCTGCACAAAAATTCTCCATACAAATTAGTGATCCCTGCTGAGAAAACAAAGCTGGGAATAGCCCCCCTGCTCCTACAAAGCCGTGTGGCCTTCTGAAATAAGTTTTTATGTTATGTCCTTAAAATGTGAAACTATTTGAAGAAGTTTTTTGGTTTAGGGTTGATTTCCTCTGTTCTCCCACACCTATTTTTAAGGCTTAAAACTTAAAATAATGTAGCTGCTTGCATTTCAAACACTTGGCACTCCTGTGTTTTGACTCTTAACACTGCAGACAGGTTTTCTATATCTTCATTTTGCAACTAGGAAGGTTCAAGAGTGTGTGTGTGTGCATATACACATTTGTGCACATAGTCCAATGCAGAAGAGGGGACAGAGGCTTCTGGGGGAGGTCTTGAAGTGAGTTCTCATAATTCTAACGAAGCTGGAAAGTTAATTAGTAATCCCATAAGTATTTGTTTTTAACTTCTTTGCTATTAATTATTAAAGGTAAATTACAGTGCTAAAAAAGAGTCTGTGGAAAAATTGTAATTTACATATATGGACCAAAATATATGGGCCAAAGTGTCTTTTCGGGTATCGTAATTTCCAGTAAAGCAAGAAGGATACTTAAGAAAAGGCTTGGGGCATGGGGAGAGTTGGTAGATGAATCTTTAGACTGAAGAAAATCTGTGTTTCTGATCTATCTTGCTTTTATTGATCCTGCTCACAGATAAAACACAAGCAGCTGAATTTTGGATGTGACTTCAGCCATATAGAGAAGATGTGAAGGCGTTCTTTGAATTTATTTAAAGGTTTGCATGTTAACAACTGAGCAGCTGTGCTCAAGGGGCTGCTTGAAAGCCCATCAAGATATGTAGAAAGGCTCCTGTTGACTTGTTGGAGCTGACCCACAACCATTTCCTACTTGCAGCTTTTGTTGAAACAGATGAGTCCCAGCAATTTTTGAGCCATCTTTCTTCTTGTGATCTTCTTTCATGAGCATGATATCTCTTGTTTGCAGACCTTAGACAGGGTTATTACCACCAGTTCAACTGATAGACCAAGCACTCCTAGGAGGTGAAGGTGCTTAGTTCAAGTCCCAACAGGGAGAGAGACCTTATGCCGCTTTGATTGCGAATCCTCACACTGTCAATATTTGGTGGTTCTACTTCTCATCTGTTGGAATATTGCCCTTCTCAGAAAAGCAAACATTTGCTCTTCCCTTGTTTCAATATTGGGCTGTGAGAGAAAGGTGGTGATTACTGCTTCATACCAAGTCCCTAAAATGCATCTAACTGCTGCTGTGTTGTTTTTTTTTTTTTAAATGCCAGCTTGTTTTTCTGCTTGGATTGCTGAAAATAATGTGTGTGTGTGTGTAATGGCTCACTAATATGCAGATGGAGGCCCTGACTAACTGTGAGGGTTTGGGAGTAGCTTGGCCCAGTATTAAAAGGATTAATCATATATGTGAAGCTATGCATGTAGTTTTACTTTTGCTGAATATAAAGCTTATCTGGCACCTACAGTATTATATTTGGGCCGATATCCAAAAATAAAAAATGGTCAATAATGATTGCCAGCTACCCTGGCAAGGAGCCAATTATCCCATTCTGTTTCCATCCCTCTATGCACATGTCAATAAATAATCACTCAGCCATGATCCTAATCAACGTGTTCTCTGATTAAACATATGTGTCCTGAAAAGCTTCTAAACTGTAAGTGGTGACAAACATCAAAATGCCTTTACGCGTTTGTATTTCTTTCGATCTGTTAAAATACCTATTAAGGCCTTAAGTTGTTTGACCACACTTAACGTATACTATGGAAAATCAGTTACACGTTGAAGGGAGTGATCCGTATTGACACAGAAATACCCATGCACTGTATGAACTCTGTAAGAGCTCTAGGAAAGTGAGCACTAAATAATGGGACACTGTGCCACAAGTAACTGCTTTTCTGTCCGTTTTTTAGAACTGTTCAACTGTGGAAGTTGTACAAAGTGACTTTGTAGTTGTTCTTGTTTGCAAGAAGATTTATAATAAGCTGTTCTGCATGCAAATTATGCATCCTCAGGACTTTAAGATCAATCCAAGATTAAAAGAATTACTTTATAAACAGTAGATACAGTCAGTAATAGATGTTGACAGGCATGAGTGATTTTAAAGACGGTGGGGTGGTTTTAGTGGTTGTGAAAGGCAGCATTGCCTGTAGATTCCCCAGCCCACAACCATGCTGTGCTTGAAAATAATGATCGCTTCAGCACTTTGGTCCATACTAAGACTACAGCAGGCAGCATCAATTTGGTTCTTGGACTCTGCAAAAGAGAGCACTTCAAAACAAAGGTGGTATTTGTGTTTCTCCATGTGCATGCCCTGTACTACTGGGAAAAAAAGCAGTTGTAGAGAAAACTGTGGTGACAACAGTGTGGGTGTTTCTGGGGACCCTCTGCACTGTCAGTGTGTTCACCGTTGCTGTAAATACCATGTTGTGATGTCAAGTATTGTGTGACGCATCTTTAATTTTGATGACGTGGTTTCCGTTGATCAAAGGCAGATGTTCTTTTAGTTTAGGAGTCCATATGTGGATGTTGGAACAGTGGGGCAGGAATCACTGCTGGAGTAAGAGACTGAGGGTTTGTAAGCAGAGAATGAAGTTTGCCAGAAGGACAGTTTAATGTTAAATGTAAATGCAGGGCTGCAGATGGCATCCTCAGGTTTAGAGCATGTGAATTTCAAGCTGTTGCTGAGATAGTTTTGAATTGTCTTCCAGCAGGGAGAAGCTGAAGCTGCACAAATTGGACCTTGGGTTTTCCTTTGTTTTGAGGAGAACAGATTGCTCATTTTATAACTGACAGCATTTCGCACTGAAAAAAGAACAAGTTCTTACAAAGTTACAGGTGCAAGGTGCCTCGGCTGCGACAGATTTTTCTTGTCTTACTGTTTTGTTTACCTGATCCCAGCCATGTTTTATTTCATGCATCAGTAATCACTTAATTTGTAATGATCTTGCACTTCCATGAACTTTCAGTGCCTGGTTTTCTACCAAACAAAACTTCTTTTTTTTTTTTTTTAAAAGTGCTGCTTTCTGTTGACTCTCCCAGGAAAAAAAAAAGGCTAAATAGTAGTATTCTACCTATTTGCATTTGTTCTTTCAGTTTAATGTGTCATTTTTTTCAGTCCTTGCTCCAAGTGTTAGCAACTGGTTCATCCCTGTCCCATCTGCATTTTAGTGCAGTATGAGCTATAACACCATCAATTTTGTCAAATTAAAATATCATAACTTTAAATATAAAAGTTTTTATTCATCCCAAGAAAAAGCTTACAATGTCTCAAATCTAGTAAGGTCCTTTTCTCTGCTGCATCAAAACCTTAGCTGTTTGATGTTTATTTTGCTGTCTTTCCTGGTGCTTACGTAAATGAGGTACATCCATATAAATCAATTATTTGAGATTCTGTAATGTACTAACTGCTATGGTTTAAAAATGGGGGGATGAAGATAAGGTTTCTATTGCAGATTTTCTAGCCTAACACCCTTGAATCTCCATTGGGCTGTTATTTTTGAAGAGCATTTGCTCCAAAAGATAGTTATGTTTAGACCTTGATCTCAGTTTTAAGGTAGTTTAGCTCTTAAGATCTGCCTGCTTGACTTCAGTGGGAGTGGACTTGAATATATAAACTTTATGCAAAGAAAGTAATATTTATCAAATGGTTCTTTCAAAGATCCTTCTGTGTATAGTGCTTCCTCTGATTCTCTGTTTTGGGGACTTTCCTGGGTTGTGGTGTTTTTTTTTTTTTTTTTTTCCTTGCTTAATTCATCTGGAGCTCCTGCCTGTGGTAGAATTTGAGGTTGTTTGGGCATAATGTGGCTATATCCAAATGCGTTGCAAGGCTCTTTGATTGTATATATTATGCATACAAAACGTGTATTGTCTAGAGCTTTTCGGATACATTAAACGTGTAGCAAAGGTGCTGTTCAAGTAGCATTGCCCGTGCTGGTCAATCCAGTGCTCTTGTGAGGTTCTGGACATACTATTTGTGCCAACACAGCCCAGGTCATGACACACTTGCCCACTCTTCTCTGAAGCTGCATAACATCAACTTCCATAAAACTTGCACGACTGCGCTGAGAGAGTTATGGAGGGGACCATGTGCTGGATCCATATGAAGGAACCAGAATTCCAGCATCTTTTTGAACTTGAGGCACAGTTGAATTCCATTCCAGGAATGCATTGAAAATATACTCCTTTAGAGAGAAATGTGTTTTCTGTGCCTGAAGTCTAAAAACTGGTGTGCAAATTTGACTTCAGTGCACAGTTGTCTCCCCTCTTGCAGAAGGGATGTGTAAGGGCACAGATGTCACATGACAAGTATTAATTCCTTAATATACCAAGAACCAATTTAACTACTGCTTTGTCACTTCTATAGTAAAGAACTTATATATAACAGAATTTGAGAAAAATCATTTGTAGAACTAATTTTTATGGAAGAAGTTGGAGGGTTGGTTTTGTCGTTCTGTTATTTAACCCCCTGAAAATATCATAGAATCATAGAATCATTCAGGTTGGAAAAGACTCTTGGGATCATCGAGTCCAACCATCGACCCTACTCTACAAAGTTCTTCCCTATACCATATCCCCCAACGCAACATCTAAGTGACTCTTAAACTCATCCAAGGATGGTGACTCAACCACCTCCCTGGGCAGCCTGTTCCAGTGTCTGATCACTCTTACTGTGAAGAATTTCTTCCTAATGTCCAGTCTAAACCTACCCCGTTGCAGCTTGAAGCCATTCCCTCTTGTTCTGTCGCTGTTTGCTTGTGAGAAGAGACCAGCACCAACCTCTCTACAATGTCCTTTCGAGTAGCTATAGAGGGTGATGAGGTCTCCCCTCAGTCTCCTCTTCCTCAAACTAAACAGTCCCAGCTCCCTCAATTGTTCTTCATACGATTTATTCTCCAGGCCCTTCACCAGCTTCGTTGCCCTCCTCTGTACCTGCTCCAGCACCTCGATATCTCTCTGGTATCGAGGTGCCCAAATCTGGACGCAATACTCCAGGTGTGGCCTCACCAGTGCTGAGTACAGGGGGACAATCACCTCCCTGCTTCTGCTGGTCACACTATTTCTAATACAAGCCAGGATGCCATTGGCTTTCTTGGCCACCTGGGCATACTGCTGGCATCTAACATCTAAAATAGTTTAGAGAGTTCAACAGGAGTTGTTTTCAAATTAAGGTGTTCTTTGTAAATGGTAATTAAAGCTCCCTCTGTGCTTCATAAAAGCATAAAGCATCTTCATATATTGTCTTTCAGAGCCTGAATTTTGCAAACCAGATACTGACTGCTGTGTTTGGAATGGAGTTCACTGGCCATCCTATGAGACTGGGGAAACCTTGTCAACTGCAGGATTTTATCCATTCCAAATAGGCAGAGGCCTCGCTAAAAGTAATTTGTGTGTTGAGAAGTGTGTGTGTCCAGAGGGTTGTGTAAAAAAAATTCAGAAAGCTTAACTTTGGTTACGTTAGGGCAAGTTAATAGCAGTTGTCATCACAATGAATGTGGAAAATTGCATAATGTGAACATCCTCTGAGCCAAAGGAAACTTGATGGCGCTGTAGATGACACAATCAATAGAACAAGAAATATGAACAGATCAATAGTTTCAGATGGCTCTTCTGATTTGGAGAGAGGCACAGCATTGATTTGTAAAATAAGAGTATGAATGCAGCAGTTAAAATACACTGTGTGTACATGCATTAGATAATAAAATAATGTGAAATGCCCTCAGCCTCAATCAAAGGCAGATAGTAAATCATCAAACAGTAGCACGTGTCCCCTCTGAAGCAGGAGGCTATGAAGCATGCAAATGAACACTGGAGCCGTGCAGAATGAACTGTCCATGAGAGAGAAAAATAAAACCCAAAGATGTTCTTCATTAATCAGGAAGATGAACATTCCTTGCTCTATGTCGGGTAGTTGTCATGCACAATGCCATGTGAGAATTAAAAACGCTAAAGGATCACAGCAAAGCAAAAAGCAGCATCTGCTATTGTAGACATCTCAAATTTTCACCAGCAAATTCAGGCAACTGTTTTGGGACCTACTTCAATATATAAAATCAGGAAAATTCATCTTTCTCTCCTGACGTATCATGCTTCTTGCCAACATAGAAACACAGAGAAGAGCTGACTTCAACTGGGACACATTGATGTGCCAGAATTCCTTTGTTATGTTTATTTTGTTGTTAGATTTCATTCTGTTTATAGCCAAGGTGGTGCACCCTCTCCTAGCCTCAGTTGCCTACGTGGGTACGAGTGTTGTGGGGACAGATCTTGCATGTGATTCCACTGTTCATAGCGGTTGAAGTGGGGAAATCCAACAAGACTGCAGAAGGTCCAAATGGCATTCCTGTAGTAAACAGCAGCAAGCCCCTATAGCTGGATGAGAAAAAGATCTTGACATTGCCCAAATATTGTTGTTAGAAAAATTGTATTATTTAACAAAATAATTAAAAAAACAAACCTATGTTCTATGAAACATCAGTGCCCCTTCCTCACATCCTTGTACCACCGTGACTTTAACTATTGCCATGTTTCTAGAAATGCATATCAGTTTTAACATGTCATAGGTTATACTGCTTCAGGTTTGGGTACTTATTAAGCTAAACTAGATGGGTTTTGTGTGTGTATGGGGGTGGGTTTAACATGTGCAAAGGCAAGTTATGAACCACCTTATAAATTTCCTGCTCTGAACACATGATTGAAATTGGGCATCTGGGACCCATGTGATATGGCACACCGCAGAATCACTCAGAATTGAATATTGATCTGCAGGTGTTCTGGCAGTCTTCATTTCAGGTAGGCAGTGGCAATTAATTATTAAGAACCATACATGCAGTGGTGATGTTTAGTACTAAAGTTTGTTTCTTTCATTTGTGGTGTTTTGAGCTGAGTGTATTCTTCACTTGCTTTGGGGAAAATTTATAATATTAGTGAGAATCAAAAGCTGCAGTTTTGTAGTTCTCAGGTGCCTTTGCTGCAGTGGTGGAGAGAATGACTGTGCTTTAAAGGGCAGATTTTGGGAGTGTTTTCCTCTGTCAGAAAAGATGCAAAGTGACTGCAGATGTGTATGCTACACATGTGTATTCTGTTATAGAATCATATAATGATTAGAATTGGAAGGCACCAGGAAGGGGTCGAGGGAGGTCATTCTCCCCCTCTACTCTGCACTGGTGAGGCCACAACTGGAATACTGCATCCAGTTCTGGGCTCCCCAGTTCAAGAGAGAGAGGGAACTACTGGAGAGAGTCCAGTGCAGGGCAACTAAGATGATTAAGGGATTGGAGCATCTCCCTGATGAGGAAAGGCTCAAAGAGCTGGGGCTCTTTAGCCTGGAGAAGAGAAGGATGAGGGGAGACCTTATCTATGTTTACAAGTACCTGAAGGGTGGGTTGAAGGAGGAGGGAGCCAGACTCTTTTCAGTGGTTCCCAGTGACAGGACGAGGGGCAACAGGCACAAGTTGGAACATAGGAAGTTCCATTTAAATATGAGGAGAAACTTCTTTGTGGTGAGGGTGCCAGAGCCCTGGAACAGGCTGCCCAGGGAGGTTGTGGAGTCCCCTTCTCTGGAGATTTTCAAGACCCACCTGGATGCAGTCCTGAGCGATGTGCTCTGGGCAATCCTGCTTCCGCAGAGGAGTTGGACTAGATGATCTCTAGAGGTCCCTTCCAACTCTGACAATTCCATGATTCCGTGACCCTAAAGATCATCGAGTTCCAATCCCTCTTCCATGGGCAGGGATACCTCCCACCAGACCAGTTTGCTCAAAGCCCAATCCAGTATGTCTGTATTAAAGGGGGGGAAAACCTCCAGGTGCCAAAATCATATGGACATTAAGTCTTCCCTGTCCAACTATGTAAGACAAGCCCATATTCAGGTTTAGAAGTTGTAGAAGATAAGCATTGTCATTTGGTGCTCAATGGATTCAAATCCAGCTGGCGGCTGGTCACAAGTGGTGTGCCTCAGGGCTCAGTGTTAGGACCATTTCTGTTTAATGTCTTTATTGATGATCTTGACAAGGACATAGGGTGTATCATCAGCAAGTTCGCAGATGACACCAAGCTAAGCAGGAGTGTTGATTCCCAGGAGGATAGGGAAGCTCTACAGAGAGACCTAGATAGATTGGATCATTGGGCCAACATCAATGGTATGAGTTTCAACAAGGGCAAGTGCCAGGTTCTGCACTTGGGCCACAACAACCCTGTGCATTGCTACAGGCTTGGGGAAGTGTGGCTGGAAAGCTGCCTGGAAGAAAGAGACCTGGGGGTTCTAATTGACAAGTGGCTGAATATGAGCCAGCAGTGTGCCCAGGTGGCCAAGAAAGCCAATGGCATCCTGGCTTGTATTAGAAATAGCGTGACCAGCAGAAGCAGGGAGGTGATTGTCCCCCTGTACTCAGCACTGGTGAGGCCACACCTGGAGTATTGCGTCCAGTTTTGGGCACCTCAATACAAGAGAGATATCAAGGTGCTGGAGCGAGTGCAGAGGAGGGCAACGAAGCTGGTGAAGGGCCTGGAAAACAAATCATATGAAGAGCGGTTGAAGGAGCTGGGACTGTTTAGTATGAGGAAGAGGCTGAGGGGAGACTTCATCACTCTCTATAACTACTTGAAAGGACACTGTAGGGAGGTTGGTGCGGGTCTCTTCTCACAGGTAATTAATGACAGAACGAGAGGGAATGGCTTCAAGCTCCAACAGGGTAGGTTTAGACTGAACATTAGGAAAGAAATTCTTCACAGAAAGAGTGGTCGGGCATTGGAACAGGCTACCCAGGGAGGTGGTTGAGTCACCATCCCTGGATGTGTTTAAGAGACGTTTAGATCCGGTGCTGGGGGATATGATATAGGGGAGAACTTTGTAGTGTAGGGTAGATGGTTGGACTCGATGATCCCAAGGGTCTCTTCCAACCTGAATGATTCTATGATTATGGTTATAACTTTAACAAAATAAGCTCCACATTGGGCTTCTGAGTGAGCTCCTCTGTGCAGACAGAAGAGAGACTTCGTAACACTACCTTTGTTGCGGTCTTTGCAAAGCAAATCCCTGTGTGAAGTCCGTGTGAGACTTACTTGAACCTGAACAGAAACTCTACTTGAGGATTTGGAAGCCTCTGTGCCTATGTTGGTATTATCAGGAAAGCTAAAGACAAAATAATCCCTCCAAAAGAACTTCTAAATAAGCAGTCTTAGTTTTTCAGCCTTGCTTTGTTCTAAATGATACGTTGGCAAAGATAACGTCGAGATGTTGAAATATTTTAAAAATGTTATTGAATTAAAATGTGAGCAAGATCCAGCCCAAGCCATTCTGTAAGTATCTTATTATGAAAGGCTCAGAGATGTTTCTCTTAGCAAATTTAAAATAATCATTAGAAACCTTCAGCAGATTGCTGTTAATTGGATTGAGAATTAAACAGCTTTGTATGAGTGCAAAGTTAATTAATAGCTCATTACTTTTTAATAAGGTAAATTCATTTGGAAATAAAAGAGATGCTATAGAGTTTACCACAGATTTGATATGAGATTGGGAATATCAGCCATTCTTTTTGTGGGAGAAAAGATTTATAATGAAGTTGAGAACATTGGCTGGTGGTGGGGGAAATGGAAAGGAATAGAATTGATTTCCAGCCTCTCAAAGGGTTCAGCCCCTGAGATGCCCTGGGGGTCCCTGCTGCCCCACAGCAGCACAAGGCACGTCTCTAAACCCTCTCTGCTGGTGGCGGTTTGGTGCTCTGGAAAGGTGAGGCACTGCAGAGCAATGATGGGAGGCTAAGAAGCACAAAAGCATTGTGTAGTTAACATTTGGAAAAAAGGCATTCTTTTTCAAAAGTGCCTCTTATGTATGGAAATATTCGTGGCTTTTTTTTCTTTGGCAAGTATTTATCTTTCCCAATCTCCTCGCCAGAACGAGCTTGCTTTCTCTATGGCTTCCTTCTTCCTCATCTCTAATGTCCTCTGCCTGTTTCTATCTGCAGACAGGCTATTCTTTCTATGACTTTTCCTAGTCCATTAAGCTGTCCGTATATCTCTCGGGTCTCAAATGTGCTGGTTTAGCTTCATACCAGCAAATTGGGGGAAAAGGACCTGCACCTCAATCTCTGTTGCATTTCTGGCTGCTTTTATTTATGCCTCATAAGCTGTGCTGAGGAGATGTTTTGTGCTGGTGATCCTGAAGGAAGCCTGGAAAGTGGCCCAGCTGGCCCTGGTTCTTGAATATCAGGGATGGAGGTGATGCCTTCACTGTGTAGTAGGTCTGGAAATGGTGCAGTTCTTGCTCTGTGCTCTTACAGCAGGCTGCTTAATTGAGCAACACCTCAAATCATGGCAAGTGAAACACCTTTCGAAAGTCTGAAGTAATCTTTGTCAATACTTACCTTTACTGGTATTAAATGTGGAAGAGATCATGTTGATCTTGTCAAAGGCCTGTTATTTCAGTCATTGTGGGTTTATGCATGAACTGTATTAGTTTTCTTTAATTCTTTATTAATTGAGTTATTAATATTAATATTCTTTAATAATTGAGTTATTAATTTAATTCTTTAATCAGCTGTTCAATTATTTTACCTGGGATTGATGCCAAGCTGACAACTCTATAGTTGGACAGGTCATGTAATTTGCCCTTTAAAAACATATCAGTAAAACCAACCGCAAACTCCACTGCACATCTCCTCTAGGTGGTCATAGTTCTTGCTTTTTACTCAGTAAATAAAAGTAATTCACGTAATTTCTTTATCTCACCACTGCTCCTCATCACACACACTCTACAGGGCCATTTCTGAAGTTTTTGTGTTCTAGAGTTTATATTTCTTCTGTTTCCCCATTTGTAGGGGTGTGATGGGTATCTTCATGTGCAGGGAAAGAATTAAAAAAATATCACTTCTCTGTATGCATAGTTCCACAAATCTGTGGGTTTTTACATTCCTCTTTATTTTCTTCCTTGGCGGCAGTTAGCAAAGTGGTTTCTGATCATATTAAAATACGATTAACGCTTTGTGCCATTTATTAAACTTGTTTTTAGAAATTGGCTTTGTTTTCCTCTTTTTTTCCCCCCTCCCGAGGGAAGTCAAGATATGATCCCCACCTGCTTTCCTCCCTTCCACCTCTTTTCTCCCCTATAAAATACAACTGATGCAATACAACTTGGCCAAGTGCAAAGTCTATTTGTGATGGCTGTAAAGAAATCTTTATTGCTTCTCGATACTTTGGAAGGGAAGGAAATCCCCTTTCCATTCCCTTGCCTCAGCCAACCCTCCTGGTTCATGCTGAGCAGGATCTGGCCATGTAGCAAGACCAGCCAGTTGGTTAACAAGTTGCTTTTGCAAGCAGTAACTAGAATGAATAAAGAGTGCAAGCTCCTTACTCTTAACGGCTTCTTGAACTATGACTTTTGGGAAGAGGTAGGAGATCTGAGACATGGATTAAAAAAACAAAGATGGTACCAAGTGTGAAAGCTGGGGGGGCCTCACTCAGCATCTTTAGGGAGTGCTACAACTCCAGATAAAAGCTCTGCATTAGCAGTAGCTATTTTTAGAGTAAGAACAAGGAAAGTAATTTAAATATTAAGAAGCAGTTTTGTTCCTGAATCAAATAAAGCTTCACTAGAATCACCCTGTGATTTGTTGTGTCAGTTAAGGAGATCTACGAACTGATAAATACCTGACCATGCATTTCTGACTCTCTCCATCACTTCTAATCCTCGGGACTCGCTGTGCTATAGGGATATACCTTGTACGTGGATCCATCGCTGCTGACCTCAAAGGTCTCCAGTGATCAGTGGTTTGTCATTTGAAATCTCTGCTTAAAAAAAATAAATTGGAGAGTGCTTAAAGCCATTTACCATTCCACCCCATAGTTTATCTGTTACTAATATTTTGAGAAGCATAGAAATCACTGGCTTAGAAATGTAGTTAAGGATTTCCAGTATTACCTGGAGAGAAAGGAAGGGGGGAAATGCCCCAAACCCCTCTGGGCTCATTTAGAAATAATTAGGTCAGAACAAATGACTGAACTGCACAGCTGATTTTTCAGCCGTTTCTAGGCTATGAGGACTTATTTCCAGGACAGAGCACCCTGTTCCTAGGAGTTTTCTCAACTGATTTGGAGTGTTCAGGTGAAGTGATGGTCACCGTATCAGTGATCCCATCCAAAACTTTGTGTTATTAAATGCTTCAAATGGAGGAATTGTCTAATTGAGCCTGCATCATTGTAGGCAGATAAGCAACTTGGCTTGGAATGTAGCAGGATTGGGGCGTTTGCCTTTAACATTAGGATTTCACCAGCCTGTGCTCAGCCTTAGTTTACTCAAGCAGGGTAAATGCTGTGTGCCTCTCCCATTTGCCCATCACTGCCTGCTTTACAGCCAGAAGAGTTATTCTAAATCCTGATATGATAATCCACAGGACTATAATTGCTATCTAATGCCATTCATTTTTTTTTTGCCTATTAAGATGTTGTTTTGCTCCAGTGGTGGGGAGAGATGGTAGTTCAAAGATCGAGGATGCACCTTCAGGTACGATTGTCCAATTAGCACAGGAAAGAGTTGAGGGGTTGCATCTTGGGATTAAAAAAGCAAATGTGACCCTGATTAATGCTGCAGGCAATACCAATGCAGGCACTGAGAAGTTGGTTAATGCAGCTCTTACTGCTTTTTAAAAAAAACACACCAGACTGAGTGGGCATCAGTATCACTTTCAGGCTTTCTGAGGCGTGAAACCTGGGCTTCCTCTGAACTATTTTTTTTTTATTATTATTTCAAGATGTTTTAAAATAAGCTGAAGATCCACTGGTATTTTTGATTCAGCGGCTTCATTCCAAGGTAAAAAAGCTGGAAATAAAAATGTTTGTATTCTTCTAATATTGCAAACACAGTCACTGGATCTTTAAATGTACTGAAACAGTGGCCTTGAAGAGAACAGGAAACTTGTTGAACACAAGAAACCTATTTATTAAATGAAAGCCTGTGAAAACTATTAATTTCTGTAGCTATTTGTTATCACTTACTTCTGACCAGAGAAAATCCTTTCTTGACCACTAAGCCATTGCAAAGACTAATTTGTGAATAAAAGGACTAACGGGGTAGATATTTTCAGTTCTTTTCTGGGTTATATATGGCTTGCCTTAAACATCATGGGCATCCCCAAATTTTGGCTGGTTTGTGCAGATGCAGCTTAGAGGAGAATTTTATTCCCGTTAGTGTGCTTTGTGCCATGCCAAGCATTTGCTGCATCCTGATTGCTTTGTGGAGCACCTTCTCCAACAGGCATGTCTGGGGAGGAGCAGCACTGGGCAGAAGGAGGGTGCTGCAGACCTTATCCTCTTCTGGCTAAAATCTGAAGATGCTACTTCTGCTATTCTGGGAAAGTGGCCTTTAATCAAGAATCAGGAAAAAAACAAAACAAAAAACCAAACTAGTTGAAGGTCTTGGTGTTTTAGTATTGGTATTAAAGTATTAATATCTTTGGTATTAAAGTAATAGGTTCAAGTTCTTTATAACACTGATGTTTCCTGGAGTCTACTTGGTCCCTCTTAACTGCTCTCTTGTTACCATTGGGTGGGTGCATTAGGTGGTCGAGCTCTCTGGGTGTTTGCCAAATGGTCCTGAGCAGCTCAGCAGGGCTGTGGAAGCCTGGGTAGTTCCACCAGCAGCATCACCACCTCTGGCCAAGTCAGGGGTGGAAATGGGGCGGTGATGGGGGCAATAATGAGACTACTTGCTATAAAAGCCCCTTTTCAGAGAGTGGGTGGGGATGAGGTGTGGCCCGTGCTTTGTTTTGTGCCTTTTGCTGAGAGCTGACAGGGAAGAAGTCAAGGCAGCAAGCTGGCTTTTGCCTTAAAGAAGAGTTAATTGTATGTGATCATCAGGAGTGGTGGAAAATAGACATACAGGTGTGAAACAGTCTGCTTCTGTGCATTGTCTTTGGCAGAACAGCCTGTGATTAAAAACTCTGGGTTACCATCCAAATCATCTCTCAATTTAGGGGTCAACAAGATCTTTCCCTTGGTGATGTGCTTAAAAACCTGGTAAAAACTCAAATGACTAAAACAACTTGTTTCCTCTCCTTACATGTAGAGTATCTAGTATTTGCTGGAGGATTGGGATTTCCTTGGTTTTTCTGAAAATGTTTTGTTTCTTTTGTGGCTTTATGGCTTGTGAAAAATGTTAAAGTGATGCTAAATTTGGCTCCTCCTTGTACTTAACTTCATTGCAACTTCTACTAATTATAGTAGGAACTTAATCCATGCAAACTCTATGAAGAACTTGAGTTGTGTTATTGTTAAACTAAAACATTGATCATCCTACAAGCAAACAAACAAATTGAAATAGCTGATGTTTCTGACAAGGCTATGGAAGATGACAGCTGAGAGCTGTTTTGAGGGTTGTTGTATTTTTATTTTTTTTTTAAAGCTTCTGTCACTTCTGTTACATTTTTAATACATACAAAAACCACGAGTCGTGCATGTAAAATGCATTTTGCACTGGTGTGCAGATAGCAACACTGCTTTTATTTACTTTGCTTTTGGAAAACGAAATTCTCTTGAAATGTTTTTCAAGAGGAATCGGTAACAAATTTGTAATATGTCTCTCTGCCCAAAGCAAGTGTCTTTTAAGGTGATGAATAGCTGGAAAGATGAAATTTGCACCTTCTGCAGACTGTTTTCCACCACTTACCTCCAGACGTGTATAAATCTTCCAGTATTTTCCCCTCCAGCAGTGCTGTGAGATGTCTCAGTCTTTTATCTGGCATTTTCATTATATTTCAGGAATGTTCGAGAGCAATTGAATTTTATATCAGTGAATGTAGCCAGAAGATGGGTTTGGTCACTGGTTTCCTCATAGGTTAGCCTTGTCTGCTCTGTATTTCTCATCTTTTCATAAAAAGCCAGCTTTTATTCATTTTAAGACCTTTAAATCTCTGTTAAGGTAAACCAGTTATCGTAGATCCACAGGTCACAAACTTCTGCTTGTATTGTATGTGGTCAGTCCTAAAGTGATATACCAATTGCAAGATCCAGTTGTCTCTAGGGAGATGCAGGTGAGGTTGGATGTCAGTTTGACTTGTCCGTAGTTTTTGGTCATGGTACCCACTATAAGTTTAATTTCCTACTACTTCTTTCTTTTTCAATTTAAAAAGGTAAAGAAGAATAATTAGTGATGAGTAATAATAATGATTGGCACTCAATATGAACTAGATGATAGGAGTTCATAGAATGGTTTGGGTTGGAAGGGACCTTAAAGATCATCCAGTCCCACCCCCCTGCCCTGGGCAGGGACACCTCCCACTAGATCAGGTTGCTCAAAGCCCAATCCAACTTGACCTTCAGGGATGGGGCAGCCACAGCTTCTCTGGGCAACCTGGGCCAGGGTCTCGCCACCCTCACAGCAAAGAATTTCTTCCTTCATATCTCATCTAAATCTCCCCTCTTTCAGTTTAAAACCATTCCCCCTCATGCTATGGCTCCCCTCCCTGATCAAGAGTCCCTGCCCAGCTTTCCTGGAGCCCCTTTAGGGACTGGAAGGGGCTCTAAGGTCTCCCCAGAGCCTTCTCTTCTCCAGGCTGAGTTCAAAGGCATAAATGGCTCTTCTGTGCTATAGTAGCCTCACAGTTGGAGGGAAGCCAAATCTGTGGACACAACCTGTCCTTTTCCCATTGGAGCTGAGCAAGTGACCACAGACACCCTGTGGTTGGTATCCAGTTGACAGCTGCTTATAAATCCCATCCCTGTTTCCAGGATTGAGCCGTAAGGTGACGTGTAGGACAAGGCTGAGGGAAAGGTGTAGAGTCAGGAAGCTAAATGAATTACTACTTAAGTTCTGTTCTAGCTTCTTGTCAAACCTCTTTTCTAAAAGGGGCAAATAAGATGAATGCTGCTTTCAAAAAGAATGATGATACTGGGGAAGAGATGTTTTGCCTCAAGGAAATACATTTGAATAGGTGCTAGCTTAAGCAACTGAATAATTTATTTTGAGAATAAGGTATAATTTTGTATATCTCAAGTATAAATTTTTGGGGTTTGTCTTATTTACCTGATTTGTCAAAGGTTTTTTTAAGGAATTAAAGGAAACATTGGGGTTTTGTCCATGTCAGGTAATGCAGTGCTAACTCTTGTCAAAAAGCTTAATTTATTTCTCCTGTCTATGTATTAGCTAAGCTTGTTTTCACACAGGGGTATTTATAGAAGAAAACAAAGCGTAGATATATGCAGTATCAGACTTTGATCCCTGATTTAACCATTTGGCCCAGCCATGGTAATGGTCCTGGCTGGAGTATTGCACCCCTGTGGAAGTCTGAATGCTCTCCAGCTCCCTATGTACCCGAAAGTCTTTGTGGGGCTGGCCTCCAAAAGCACCAGGTATCAGTAATGGCTTGGTTGCCCTGGGGCATCTGCTCTGGGGGAGAAAGGCTCCGTATGTTGCTGTTAATATTCTGACAGCATCCTTAAGAATGCTTTTGTTTGGTTTGAAAAACTTCTGTGACAAACACTTGTGCCTATGTGGAATCTTGGTGTGTTTGGTTTTTGTGGTTGTTGGTGGTTTGTTTTGTTTTTTGTTTTTTGTTTTTTTTTTTAAATAAGATGTTATAGTTTCCTTCTGTATTTTTTGTGTGTGTGTATTTGGGAGGGGCAGAACGCAGGTCATCTGAAAGCTGCACCTAAAGCTAAAGAACACCAGAATCATAGAACAGTTTGGGTTGGAAGGGACTTTAAAGATCGCCTGGTTCCAACCCCCTGCCCTGGGCAGGAACATCTCCCACTAGACCTGGCTGCTCAAAGCTGCCTCCAACCTTGAACACCTCCAGGGACGGGGCATCCACAGCTTCTCTCACAGTGTCTCACCACCCTCAGTGTAAAGAATTTCTTCCTGAGATCTCATCTAAATCTCCCCTCTTTCAGTTCAAATCTGTTCCCCGTTGCCCTATGGCTCCACTCCATGATCAAGAGTCCCTTCCCAGCTTTCCTGGAGCCCCTTTAGGGACTGGAAGGGGCTCTAAGGTCTTCCCAGAGCCTTGTCTTCTCCAGACTCACCAACCAGTCAGATTGAAAATTACTGTTTCTTGAGATCAGTTCTCCTGTGCCCTGAGATTTTGGGTGATGCATGGTCAGTGCTTGTGGTTAGGGGTAGGGTAGGGGAAGTGTTTAAGTCCCAAGCTGAATAGCTTCGTGAACTAAATTCTGTACAAATAAGTGTCTTTTGTGATGCTTGTAACTCACAGGTGTGTTTGGTCTCCAGCAGGAACAGAGACAAATTTTGGGGGGAGAATTCTAGGTAGCAATAAACTTCACTTGCATGTTTGCAGAACAGCCCCTCTGCTGCACAGTGGCTTCTGGAAGGTGAGCTGAGCAGCAGCAGCTGTGATACAGGGATGCTTCAGAGGGAGCAGCTGTTACTGCCTTTTTATTTTGCTGGGCAGGGCAGATCATTGGTGATTCATGGAATAGAAATGTTGCTCTGAAATTTTAAAGCAGAAATAACTGGAGTCAAGGGGTTTATTAAACTTGCACCCTTATGGAGGAGAGATGGTTTACAAAAAACATGCATAACTAAGCAGGTGCTTTTATAAAATAAGGGTTTGCATTCAAAATGTGCAAGGACAAAACAAGTGACATTGCCCAAGTCATGAAGGATTTCCAGTCCTTTTCTGTCTGAATGCATTGTGCAAAATGCATGGTCTGATGTAACAAGTCCTTTTGCCTTTTGCTCTTGTAGTCTCCTCTGCTTCTGTGTGGTGACTTCTTTTATTTTTTTATTTTTATTTGAGATTCATTTCGGTGTTTGAAGCTGAGAACAAAACAGATGCTGATTTATCCCATCTGGAAGGGGAGCTGCCTCCCTCCTCCTTCTCCCTCATTGAGCTCCCCACAGTGCTGTCTCTGCCTGACTGAACATGTCCATTTATACCTATTTAGCACCACAGACAAGATAGCTAACCTGCGCTTGATGGATTTTTGGCACTCCCCACTCTACAGCTTCTTATTTCTTCTCTGTTGAAGCCTTTGACGGCTTAAGGATTTGATATACCTTTTCTTTCCACATGGAGCGACTTTATCACAATTCAGAGCAGGCACAGCTGATGCTCTCCGTGTTCTTGCAAATGGGAACTATGGTGCCAAATGCCACAGATGAGCCTGCCGATGTGATGCATGGGTGGCTGTGGTGGGTCGGATTTGATAACAGCGTCTTACAGAAATGCTACTCCATAATAGCAGGTTTGATGACCTCATAATGTGTAAACAGGCTGTCTTGGACACGCTGCTGCTATGAATACTCGTGTCAGCTTTGTAGCCACTTTGGAGAGGGGAGGAGAATCCTTTGCTGTGACTCCTGTGCCAGCCTAGGATCTTGCTCTGCAACCTCCCCCCAGATGCCTTGTGCTTGTGCCAGAGTTCACCCAGAAAAGGAGCTGCTGGGTCCTCTCCATGTCAGTAGCAGGTGAAGTGGAAGAGGTGAGACCTGTGAGCTGAGTAAGACCTTCAGGAGGGAGGCTCTGGTGTTTGTGGGAGAGAGGTTCAGTACAGATGGACTGGTTTCAGCTGCTCAGGGGTAAAGACCACTTCCTTCTCCATCTTAGCCTTTAATTATTCTTGGGAACAAAACAAAAGCTCTGCTAGAAGAAACATCACATCACCTTCTGGTATGGATAATTCAGGAAGGGCTCTGCTGAATGGGCTTGTGATGTTTCTTCCAAATGCCTTTTATTGGTTTTGTTTGCTCTTGGTAGAAGGACCACAAGAGGATTTAACATAGAAATCTGGCTGGTTTGTACTGGGGGTGCGGATTAAATTAATGATCCCAAATTTAAGGATGCTACTTATCTTTGCTTCTACTGCAGTCTTCAAAGAAATGAAATTCATGAGGTTTATTGGCTTGTAGTTATAAAGCATCAGTAACATTCCCCTTGGCAGGCTTTTGTATGTGTGTCTGAGTGTGTGTGTGGTGAATAGAGGGAAATGCAATCTCCAAGTTATCAAACTGTTTTACAGTGTTCTTCTGAACTGCAGAAACCCATGGGAATATTTATGCCTCTCCTGGGTCTTATTACCACAAAAATTATATGTGTATTTTATGGGATAGGAAATATATTGTATTTCTTTCTGATAATAAACAAAACAGAAATATGAGCTCTTACAAAAAAAAAAAAAATGTAGTGGATGCTTTTGGACTTGTTTCAGTTGTTGAATCTCATAGTGATATTTTTTTCCCCTTGATTCTTGACACCGCCACCCCTGAGACAGTTCTTGGGTTCATTTGCTTTCTTCCCCTTTGGTTGCATCCTGTGAGCTGGAAGCTCCTGCTCATCACAGTTCCTCATCCCTCATCAGAGCTGCTCCCCAGGCTGTGTGAGGGCAGGCAGCTGCCCAGAACCCTCAAAGGAAACTCGTGAGTGAAAGGATAGACGGGGCTGAATTCTGACTTTAATTTTTTTTTTCCCCAGATAAATAAATTGGTACAGCACCTTGAGAAGTGTCTGCAGATCACATAGACTTGACTGGGAAGTGAATAGCTTATGGGATTGCAAGATCAAGCACTTCTGTCATGTATTCTTGCTCTAGGCTCTTCCTTGGGTTGTGTATATCCTGCCTCTGAGTATGAAAGGATTGTTTAATGATGTGAGGCTGAGCTGCAGACCAGGGTTCACTTGCCTTTTCACAGAATTTTTGCCTAATCTTGGATAACTGAGGTCTCATGGAGCTAATGGAAATGCCTGCCAAGGCCCTCGGTGTTGAGGCACCTGCTTATCTTGACAAATCTGAGCTGTAGTTCTTGTGACTTATTTACAGGTGTGCTGTCAGAATAAAAGTTCTTTCATGTCCAAGGATCTAGGCAAACTAATAAAAAGACTTGATGTGCCCAGATGCCGTGGTCATGGGGGACTATGTAATTAATGTAGATGTAACTTAAGTGTTGGTAAGTGGCTGTACACCAGATAATACATGTGTTCCCTGTCCCAGACAGTATCCAGGCATAGAGGTGACTCTGAGGACTAGGGTTTGGTAGCTTCAGCAATGCCAGTATCTTTGAATTTTACCCATGTTGAGAGAGTTAAATCCAGGTGCAAGGAGTAAGTGCAGTGTGGAATAAACCTGCTCAAGTGGTTCCTCTTAATCCACTGTAGGTCTTTAGTTAGATGTGTGACTGTAAAAAGCATTTTGATTGCTCCACAAGTGACACATACATGAGCACACGAAAGGAGCATTCAAAACCAGTATTCTATATTTCATTGTACTTGACATAAAATCTGCCTTTTACAAAACTTACAGAAATGTTTTCTGATAATTTAAGCTCATAATTATCACTTGCTTTCAAGACCATTTCACTCACCTGAAGGTTAGGAGGAAGGTCCTGTACTAGACTATTACTGTCTGGGGGGGACAGAGTTGGGGGAGAAGGAAATGTTAGCTTTTTATGTGCATGAGCACGGCCTCTTGTGTTTTGCTTATATATGAAATGCCTGACAGAAAAACAAAAGTGAGAGCACCCTGGCCTTGCTTTAAAAATGGAAATCTGCTACGTACTAGATGAGGGAATACAGCGTATTCATCTGCTCGATGTGCTGGTGAGTAAGTCCTACTGCTGCATCAAAGACCATACCTCGTTGTTGATGGTTTTTCCAATCGACTCTATTTCTTTTTTTTGTGGATGCTGAAATCAAATGGGGTTAAAAAAAACCAACCCAAAGGAAAATTGGACCATTCCTTACCAGAATACAAGAACAGCTGAGTAAATTACTTTCTAGCCTGGCCTGTGGCCCTGAGGTCACACATGCACCATTGTGTTTGCTGTGGTGATGCTAGTGGGGAAATTGGGACAAGCCCCTATAGGATGAGGCAAGCTGGCTTTAGATAACCTTTTATTAAGAAATTTATTTAGTTTCTGTTATAATATTATGCTATCACCAGGAATTCAAGAACTGCTCTGGCAGTAGGGGCTGCTCCTTTTCTTTTTTTTCCTAGCTCAGTTTCTCTGTAAATATTGTTCAAAGTCCTTTCTTCCCAAGAGACCCTAATTATTTTTAGAAATTGCTTGGTATTTTGTGAACTTCTTTTAGCGCCAAAGTGCAGCTACCCAGAGAGCAAAATACGGTTCTTGCTCTGTCAGTACAGAGCTACTCTGCACTTGTTGCCACCGGTTTCAGGCTCACAAGCCAGCTCTGGATTGTTACTTCTGATGTTGAAAGGTACTGTGCTGGCAATCCTAATTAGGAGTGCCATGAGCCGCAGTTAAGAACAGAGCAGCTAACTAAGACAAACAAATGTGCAAGTGACAGTATAATTGAAACTGCAGGGGAGTGTAGCAGGAATAGTTTGCAAATGTCAATTCAGCAAGGGCATTGACGAAAACTATTACTCTTAAAATTTGCAATAGGAGTTTCTCATTGACCATAGGCAGTCAGGACCTCTGCTGAGTCTTTCATCCATTTTTAATTAGCTGTTCCCTTTGGATTGATTCCTGCCTCTTCTAACAATCTTCATCTGTCCCAGCTGCTGTATTGGCCGAATGGATCCACTGGTGTCCCCAGCTGTCCCCATGGCTGCTCTTGCATAGATAGTGTTCTTGCACAGTCCTGCAAGTTGCGTGGTGCCTACATAGCTGTTAGTGTGGGTGAGGTGGATGCAAGTTCTGGAATTCAGTACTAATTAAGTTCCTGGACACGAACTGCTTCACAAACTCCACTTAGAGGATTTGTCTAATTGACTGAGGAAATAGTTTGAAGTGGAAGAACATTTCTTTCCATTAATGTTCAAATGAACTGCAAATTACAGAACTTTGAAGCCTCCATATTTCCTTAAGATAAAAGCTTTTTAAAAAATGGGAATTGAACTTTGTTTTAAATCAGAAAGAGATGCATTTATATGTGGTGGGGGAAGGGGTTTTAAGTAATTTTCTGCATGAATAATTTGAAAGCTGCCGATGACTAGTGGAGATGGGCTGTAATGTTTCTCAGTCTTAGATTGGGGAATATATATATATTTTTTTCCTTTTTATAGAGTGGGGACTGATGAGAGAGAAAAGAAATTCCCTAGGCTTAGCAAATGTCTCAGCACCTGAGTTGACTCTACTGCAGAGTTGCTCCCTTTATGCAGTTGTGGGTATTAACTGGATTCAGGATCTACCTTGCTATCATGGTATCGTAGCAGAATTAAGGTGTGGATTGCAGAACACAGATGTGTTCCTTAGGGGATGAAATATCAGGGGGAGGAGGAGTATGTGGAGGGAGGCTACTAGGATCAAAATAGGAAGGAACAGGACAGGGCTACCAGATGGATGTCTGCTTTTCCCATGACTCTTTAGAGATGTATACAAGATCTCAGAGGGTCTTACGTGGTCTGTGCGTTTAATTCAAGGTCTGACACTAGTGTATACCGGCTGAACTGTGGTGGCTGACTCAGCAAATTCAGGATGCGGTTGTATGTCTCTCCCTGTGGTAGATCACTAAGCCTTGTTGTACGAACTCGCATTCGTTGCGAGCTGAGAGTGTTCACGCACGTCGTTACAGTGTGGTACCAGGTTGCCTGGAGTTTAAACGGAAAACTGAGTAGAGGGTATATCTTTTTGTGGCAGAGGGGAGGCTGGAGATCATATTTTGGATAAAACAAACATTTCTTTAAGAGGATCTGTGATGAATGAAAGATTGAAGAACGTGTGCATATCTCTCCTCCTATTATCAGTCAGGAGCTGAAGAGGTAATGATGCATTTAACCAGGTAACATTTGACAGTTTAACCATTTGGCATGAAAAAACAGAGGCAGGTGGGTGCTGTAGTCATGGACTGATGTGACAGGAGACCACCACCACCACCATCTCATACTATTTTACCATATTTGCTTTTTCTTTTAATCCAGATTACATATGGAACACTTTAAGTGTAAATTCTGCTATTCTACTATAAAGGATGCTTATTAAGATCTACTCTATGTAATTTTTAAATTTCCAGGAGCTGCAGTACGCTTCTACAATTCACTCCTTACCCTTGTGTAATTATATAAGGAACAGAACTGTTCCATGTAATATGGGGTTGTCCTAATAATATCCTTGTATTGTTTTTCCCCATCTGTTCTGCAGCCATTATATTTCTGTGCGGAGTCGTATATAAGGAGTAGAGTCTTCACCTACAGCTAATGTGGATACTCTCAGGGGATATAAATATCATGACACTTTTTCTGGAAAGGGTGACAGATGGCATCTAGCCACGTACATGCTTTGATTTTCTGTGGGCTGCTTTGACGCTATCTTGGGGAAAATAAAACTTTAGTGTGCAGCCATTCTTGCTATCCTCAGCAGCCAGAAGCCTTAAGTGAGCTGACCTCCGGTGAACAATGTCAGCATGGTGAGCAAAGATGACAGGGGAGTCTTTGCATATGCTTTTATTTTACGGAAAGAGGATGCCCTCGAGTTCTGGTTCGCAGATGTAAAAGGCTGATGGGTTCTCGCAACTACATCAGCTCATCCACATCCTTAAAACAAAGATGAAAGATGTTTCCTAGGGAGAACAATGATGCAATATTTACTCAGAAGATAGAGAGGCAGATAAAAGGAGCCACTTTGTTCTTTCTCTACACTGTATGATGCTGCTTTGTCTTGAAGAATGTTAAAGGAAACTAGCTGTTCAAAACAAAGCCTAAAGAAAAAAGATAATAGGGATTGAATTCCATAAGGCTTATTTAGCTTCATAGCTCTGCATCTCCTTTTTGCTGTGGAGAAATGATCCCTGGTTTGTATTAAATTAATGTAGATCTATACTGTGTTAGCTTAATTCTGATCTATAGCATGTATCTTATCCATCTTTCAAAGTATTTCAGTTTTCTAACTTTTAGCAGCTTAGCTTTGCAAAACTAGTTTAGGTCTAGAAATTGTTTTTAACCCTGAGCCTGGATGCGATGATCATCAATCTCTGACCTAAGAGCATTGCTGGTATGAGGCATTGCAGCTCTGCTGGTGTCAGAGGAATTGAATACCTGTGTACAATCACTCAGGGAGATTATTGTGTTTACAGAGACATGCAGGCTGAGTGTGCATACAGAAACTGTATTGCACAAACTAAAGAAATTCTGCACACACTAAAGAAATATACTCTTTTTGAGCATTCCAAGTGTCAAGTAATCCCAGGTACCTGCCATTAGGACAATGAAGCAGAAAAGGAGGATTAACTTTACTTTTTACCATTTCCTATAACAAGCTCTGCCTTCATGCTCAAGACAAGTTCTATTCAGTTTTGCAGGTTTTTGCAGTCTTTGCTAGAACCTGGCATCTCAGAGCCACAGGAGAATCCCATTTTCACAACAGCACAGGTTTACTATGGTTAGATTTTATGTATCTTGTGCTTAGCAGAGGTAGTTTTAGAGGCTTTTATCATTTGTCAAGGAAGAGTTAGGAAGGAAAAAAACAAATCAAAATGAATGGTTATTGTCAGAAATTTCTCTGGCTCTATGCAGTGAAGAGGATATGTGCAATATTCTCCGCCACACAGATTAAACACTTTCTGGAATGTTTTGCCCTAGGGTAAAAATGATCCCAGAATAATGTGATGGTCCAAGAGAAGTACGTTATTGGCTGTTGTCTGTAGGGCATAAGCTGCATGTGAGCATTATCTTATCAAACTGAGCTTCTGAACCAGACCCTAAATCCTACACTAGGTTCTGCGGAGGAGATACAGCCAGCTCTGGGCGCTGGGGCAGGGCCTTAGTAGCATCCTGTGTCCACAGAATCTCCATGGTTGGAAGGGACCTTTGAGATAGTCCAACCACAAAAAAAAACAAAAAAAAAAACAAAAACCCAACAAAAAACACCACACCACAAAAAAACACAAACCCACAAACAAACAAAAAACCAAAAACAAACAAAACCCCAAAAAACAAACAAAAAAAACCTCTACCACACCTACCCACAGACAGACACAAACCAACAATCTCAGGCACTAGAGCATGCCCTGAAGTGCCATGTCTACATGTTTCTTAAATACCTCAAGGGATGGTGACTCCACCACCTCCCTGGCTGGGCAGGCTGTTCCAGTGCCTGACCACCCTCTCCATAAAATAATTCTTCCTAATATCTAATCTAATCCTCCCCTGCCACAACTTCAGACCATTTCCTCTGCTCCTGTCATTATTCCCTTGGGAGAAGAGGCCAACACCCACCTCTCTACAGACTCCTTTCAGGTAATTGTAGAGGGCAATGTGGTCTCCCCTCAGCCTCTTCTTCTCCCAACTGAACATGCCCAGTTCCCTCAGTCTCTCCTCATACCACTTGTTTTCTTCTGCTCCAGCAGCTTTGGGTTGTGTGTTTTGAATCAGTGGTTCCTTAATGCAAACCAGTATTTAACTCTACTGAAGGCTTGGAATTATGATATCTTAGGGCACGCTTGAGGCTTTCTACCACTGTTGGTTCCCCTTCTCTAAAAGCATTACTTGGTGAAGAATGGATTGCCAAATTTTTTAGTGGTATGAGCTGTGAATGAAAACCCTTGTATGGCTGGGGTTTGCAAAGTAATTGCTGTGTAACTCGGAGTGAGGAGGACAGTACGATCCAGGAGCCCGAAGCAGAGAGTTTCAGCTGGAGGAGGGGATCCTGCCTCTGCACTCTGGCATGGGGCTTAGCATAGCTAAAACCCTCAGTGGGGCCAGACCTGGCCCTTGCCAGAGACAAAGAATATCTATCAGCAGGGTGAGGTGCCCCAGCTCTGGTGTGGAAACTTCTCTTGAAGGCTTTTGGGCAGTTCCTAGAGCTCCAAAGGTGAGCCATCCAGCTGTAACATAATGTATAGGTAGCATCCTATAGAAAATCAGTTTTCTTCATGTCTAATATCGTCAGTTCATTCATCTGTTGAAAGGAAATGGTTATAATAATAGCTCTAAATGCCCTTAAGACTGCCCTATGCAGTCACACATATCTCTCATTTTTCCCCTCAAGGCTGCTAAGGAAAAGCCTAAATGATAAATCTGTGGAGACAACTAATGGGAAACGATATTGATTGTTCTTTCAGAGTGTTAACTTTTTATGTGAATGGTCTGTGTGTCAGTTGTTCATATTCAGGTTGGGGGTTTTATTTTTTATTTTTATACAAGTTTTATTATGGGGCCCTAGGGATGTTTGGAGTGACAGTAGGTGGTGGAGTTGGTAGGAACTTGTTTTAATTTACTTTAAATTCTGTGTTTCTGAGAAATAGCAGATGATACCCAATTCCTGAGTGTGTCGTTTCTATCTATCAAGTACCCTCAGTGCAAGGGCTTTTTCTAGCCCTATGAGGACAACTGTTAGCACTCTTTCTTTCAGCCTCTTATGTTGGTGGAAGGAGTGTTTTACTGATGAACACCACATAACAGTGGATGCTTCTGCATGAAGCTGTGATATCTGTCCATACAGTATAACTGTGATATAGGTTCTGCTAATAAAGCTACACCTTTTTTTCTTATCACTGTCTTTTGCATAGCACTGACTCTGGCATGTTGGAGCCAAGTCCTTGTGTGAAATTTACCTTTTTTTTTTCAGTATGCCATAGTCCTCAGTGTCTATCACTGGTGTCCAGGACAATTGCAAAAAACTGGAAATTAAGCTGTAACGATAGCAAATTTTCTGGTTTGCTTATCTGATAATGAGTGACAATAAGAGCATATTATGCCTTGGAAAAAAAAAAACAAACAAACAACAAAACACACTAGATCTCTTGTTAGTTAGGATTTTCCAGCTATCGCAACCAGTGTACATTGCCATCTCCAGCAACCGTCACGAGCAGTGGGGTGCATCTCTGGTGAGATAAGCAGGTAAGGTTGACCTCAAGCCTGGCTTGTTTGCAGAGGTATTGATAAGTAACTGCAGATGCAGCACTATTACATTGCCCTTACAGCCTCTCCTGAGTGTCTGTAAACCAGTTAGGTATTGCCTTCCTCTAAATTCATGTTCAGTAGCCTTGTTCTACTTTGGATGCAACCACGATACCAGTAGAAAATGACCTTCTGCTATCTTTTTGCTGCCAGTGTTACCGGAAAATCCCTGATTTTCTCAGCCCTTTATCAGACAGCTTTCTAAACTGTTCAAGAAAACATTGTGCTATTGCACAATTAGCAAAAATGTGTATAGATCTCCTGGAATATAAATGCTATGTCTACTTTCAATGGAATAAAAATGATGAAGTTTGTTTGTCATGGGCTGCCCGGAAAGCATAAATCTCTTACTGGAAATCCTGAGAAGAGATGGAGTAGCGCTTTTTTTGTCTCCTTGAAATGTCATCTTTAAAAAATACTGTCACATAACTCTGGATGATGTGCTGTATAGCCACTAACGCTGAAAACTTGGTACTTTTCTGCAATCTCAGATGTTTATCTAGAACATATGTTGTGAGATTGGAAGAAAAGCCATTGCAGAGAAGAAATAGTTGAGGCTGTTCTGGGTAGGCTGAAGATGTCATCTTGGTTTTACATTTTCAAATGTCGGAAGTGTTGGCTTAGCGTGGGAGAAGTCACAATATTTGGTACAGGGTTTTGAGGTTGGCTTTCCCCCCCCCTTCAAATCTTTACTCTCTTCACTGTGTGTTTTTTGTGAAAGTGTCAACTGATGTTATTACACTTGGCATCCTGAACCCTAAGGTTTCTAAAAAAGAAATTTCAAGTGTACAATTGCTTTCTCTTCAATAAAGCAGACTTTTTGATGTTGTAAGATCTTTAGGGCAGGTACAGCTGTGTTTGCACGCTGCCTGGTACAGGGAGCAGGATACTGCAACCTTTTCTCAGTCACCGCAATATAAATATACCACCACCAGATTATTTTGAAGGGGGGGGGGCCCAAAAGAAAATCAGTCTAATCTCATGGCTTCTGGTACACTTGACCTTTGCAGCAGCAGTTTAATCTCTGAGTTTCAGCTGCTTCTTATACTTGGAGATATGGACTCACTGAAGTTTATTCTACCATACACAATGGTGTATGGTAGAATTTACATTCACAGCAGTCCTGGATTTCTGGACTTTGTTCTCTTGCCTCATACATGAGATGTTCCCTTTGTGCTGGAATAGACCATAGTACTCGGTGCAGGTAGTTGAGTTGGGTGGAAAAATGAAATATAAGACTGTAGATATCTATAACCTGCACAATTTGTGTGCACCTGTGTTCTCAGTCTTTGCTTGTTTACAGCAAAAACTGCTGTGTAAAGGCAGAATAAGTTTCAGGGTAACAAACTGGTGAATGTTGAACATCAAAAATAAATCAATAAATAAAAATCTAATTACTTTTAAATTCAGTGTCTTGAACCCAGGAAAACTTAAAAGCAAAAGGTGCCCTCAAAGAACTGTGGCACACAGATGTTACAGTGGGCAGTTGCATTGCTCTAATCTTTACTCTGTGATTGCCTCTCTTGGCATTGGTTCTGGCATCAGTATGAAGCGGGATGGGGGTGAGTGTGAGAGCCCCAGTGTTCCCTGGCGGCGCTGCCCGGACAGTCAGGCTGTGTTTCCAGCTGGGGTGGTGAATAGTGGGATTGTCACAGGGGAGCGCTGGTGGTGGCATGGGAAACCTGCTGGGGCGGCAAGGAGCCCTGGGTGCTCCTTTCACACACACCCCCCGCATGCAGCTGGAAGCTGTTAGGTGCTTCATGCACTGCCCTGGGGCTCATGTGCAGGTTCCACATGCTGTTATGTGTTTCTAGCTATAGGTACCCATTCTGATCAGATTCAACTCTTCTATTACCAAGGTTTAAGTGTACATTGCACTTGTTTATGGCCATTTGGCAGGGATGCGTTTCCTTTTCCTCTTCCCTAAAAACCTCGTAACCTTATTTTTTATGCTATGTAGTATCAAAACCCCTCTTTCATTCAAAACTATAAACATAATAAAGTAATTATAATCTGGGGTTTTTTTCCCATTATAGATTTGTGAATGTTATGGTAATAGTGCGGCGTGTACTTTTAATCTCTTGTTTAAAGTTTGAGTTAATCTTTTATTTGTGTACGTGCATACTCAAAAACCCTGAGCTACTTCCAAAATTACTTTCTCTATAGCAAGTACTATAGTACTGCTTTTTGCATGCGGTGTCTGTAGCCTTGTATCTGTGTGATCATAACTGTAAAGTAGGTAAATTACTCAAGGGGGATTTTCTGCTTCGGAAACGCGGGTTTACCTTGTGTACTAATAGACAGAGCCCTTGCCAGTCTTTCCAATTTTTTATGGCTTCTTTGTGTAACTGTGATCGCTGAATGTGAGCTAGGTGTTAACTGGTGTTAAACCAACAACAGTGTTAAAACTCGTGCTTTAATTTGGATTTTTCTGTCTGCAAAGAACCTGACAGTGTGTGCTGTGCCCTTGGGTAAAGGGGTTTTTTCAGAAGTTTGGGCTTTGGGCTGCTGTTCTACCTCCTGCTGTGGGATCACTGTGTCGTTATTTAAGTTTATTTCTAGGGAAGACTGTAAAATAAGAAAGGGAAATGTATTTAGAATATGCCATGGATGGGGAGAGACAAGGAGGGAAGCTTTGAGAGCAGAAGTCCAAAAGATTTCCTCTGAAAACTTGGAAGTTAGGAGAGGAATGAGTAGTTATGCTATTATACACTTATTGTGCTTTTCAGGGAAGTTCAAGAAGAATTAGCAAGCAGGGAAGCTGTAGGTGATATTTTTTAGCTGACTCGTGCAGTCACTGGTTTTATACCCAGGCAAATTTTTGAACCTTGAGAGAGCCGGGTGGAAGAATTCATAGCAGAGTCTCGAGCCCATGGATGGTTAATCTTATATCCTTTTAAACTTGAGCTTTCAAATTGAAACAGACCATAATAATGCTGAGATTGGGCTCTGCTGAGTTTATAGCCAAAGTAACTTAATGATGTAGTCCTTTTCTGCTTCCTCACCACTGCCCTCATTCCCAGAACACTGCAAGTGCCTGTTTTGATTTTCTTTCAAAATCAAAGACATCCATATTGGGAGGCAGGATGAAGTCTCCATAATAAACAACCGCTAATGGATGACATAAAGTCATTTTCCTTAGTAAGAGAAGTCAAGGTCTATAGTAACCTTGTGGCAAAAGCAAATCTAGCATCAGCTATTCAATTTAGCATCAGCCAGCAAATTGGAAATGTGTAACAAAAAAAGGTGACTACGTCTGCCAAGGAGTGTGGGAGCAAAGGAATACAGGGCAAGCATTATGAATTGCTATATTGACAAGCATGTGATGGCCTCTGTGTCCCCTGGGGACTGCTTGTGGCAAGAGCAGTGTGGCTTTGTCCTTGGGTTACTTTGGAAAGGGATGTTTTCCAAAACTGACTGTTGAGCTGTGGCCAGGATTCATTCCTGATGGATTCACAAAGTCAGAGGAGGAAAGGAGATGAGAAAGGAGTGTTCTGCAGAATTACCCAACAGAGGGGCTTCCCAGATACATTGAGAGAGCTCCTGGTTGAAATATTGGTTTGAGTGGAAGCAAATATTTTTGAACAAGAAAATCTTCCTGTCCTAGGGGAATTTATAAAGAGACTTCTCCACTGTAATCAGGTTATTAACATTCAGTGGATCCTGACACATCAAAGGGACTTCTGTGTCTGAATGCATCTTACTGTAAAGCAAAGCCGTTCTGTGGAAAGCTCAACTGGGAAGTTCTTCAAAAGGGGGAACGTAACCCCTGGTCACCCTGTCACAAAGCAGGCGAGAGCAGTGCAGCTTTTCCAGTGGAGTCTTGGGCTCAGATTTTAAGACTTCCATTTCTCTTCCAATTCAATTGTCAGCAGTGCTGTCACAAGAGGGTAAGTAATATTAATGATATTACCTTAAAAAGTGATTACTCTTATTGGTTGGGTTTTTTTTTCCATTTTCCGGAGTGATTGTGTTGGTTCTCTTGGGGTGGCCTGTGTGGGACTATGCCAGGAGCAGCCCTGGGCTGGCTGCAACCAACCCTGAGATGGAGGGTGGCCTTCACAGTTGGCATGTTGGTCTGGAGTCCACCTATTGCGGTCTCTTCCACAAGTTATTTTGCAAGTCTCTAGTGGGAGCACTTGATAAGGAGGTTTAATGAGAAGAGGGTAGATGGACAAGTGGTTATTTTTCTGGAAGCGGCTCGTTGACCAGCCCTCTGCTGCGGGGGAAGGTTTTCCCAGGGGAGCTTGGGAAGTTGGGTGCCAGTGTCTTGCAACCAATGACTTTATGATGACTCTGGAATGGGGAATTGGGGGCAATATCTCGCTTCAAGAATGGCTTTTACGGTCTTTAGAATAGAAAAAGCGGGGTTATAACCCTTGTGTGCTGGAGTGGGTTGGTTGGTTGGTTTGTTGGTTGTTTTTTTTTAACAAATAGCATTTCTAAGAGAGTGGTTAACAGAAGATAATTAGATCATTTTTTCTAAGCTGAAGAAACCTTATGTCCCATGGAGAACAAGGGCAAGGAGGATGGACGGAAAGATTTAGAAAAGCTTTCATAGTATTAATGTCTGATATCTCTATTATGCTTATTACCTAATTTTGTTAAATGGCAAACACAGTAAAAATTCTTTATCAAGCACTTACAGCGCAGTATTAAGTTCTTACAGTTTGTGAGTATTGTACAGCACCTATAGCAGAAACACTCTGTAAATCACCATAAAAGGAATACATACTATTGAGATGGATAATCATGATTATTTAAATAGGAAATAACTTTTGTCAAGTAAAATGCGAACTACTTTTTTCCATTTAAAGACCACTCTAGAGAATAAAAAAACTTGTCTCCTGTATAAATTTAGCACAGAAGATTATCAGTTAATTTGCCTCTGCTTTCATACTCAAGTATGCAAAGCTGCTAAAGACTATTTTTGCCTTAAACATCCCTGAGCTTTTTTGTCCTAATTTATTCTGTATTTCCAATTAAGCTGTATGTTGTCAAAAAAAACGTTACATCTTTCTCCTTTTTTTCTGAAAAATAAATTCCTCTTCTAGTCGAATAAATCCCCAATGGAAGCCTCCTGCAGCCTTTATTAAGGCAAAATTACAACATTTTTTTTGTGGAAGATCAAGATCTACTCCAGAATAAGACAGACATGGTGGCCCCTGCAAGAGCCAATCACAGATGAAGATAAAGACATGATATTAATGTTATAGCATTCTTACACTGGTCTGAAAATTCAGATGCAGAACACTTAAAGGGAGGAAGCAAAAGAAAAGAGCTTATTTAGGCTTTATTTAACACTTTGGGGATTATTTCACTGAAGTTAAGTGCAGCTGCATCAACGGATTCTAGTACTGAGTCATTGCAGCCACGTGGTCATGATACAGGTATTCTTTTATTGGAAGCCACAAAGAAGCGATGCTCATGCACCATAAGGACAAAGTGGAGGGTCATTTTTAGATACAGTGTCACTGCTGCCCCTCAGGTACGACGCTACTGTACATTATTGCGAGGCCTCAGTTCATCTGGTTTTTCTTCTTTCTCAACCTGCCATTTGCACTGCAGGTGTGGGAGCTGGGAAATCACCTTTGAGATACCTTTATTGCTGACCTTTGTAACTGAAGCGGGTGAATGTAAGAATTAATTACACATGTATATGACGGAGGAGAACTTGGTGGTGTTCAAGGTTAGGATCCCGTCGTGGCAGAGGGGGAAGGATAAGGGACGTAGCTTATAAGAATCAGTGAAACACAACTCTGGGTTTCCACTGGAAGAAGCTGTTATGTTTAAACTGAGTAGGTTTGCAATAGGTAGGTTTGCAGATAACGATATATTAATGTTCCCCTCCAGGTATAAAGCTTCTTTGATTCTCAGTTATGGGTATTTCCCATAAACCTGGAGATGTTGATATATGTCTAGGAATGGTAAAGCCAAGAAGCTAATCTCTTGCAAAGAAGGAGGAAAATGGCTCTTTTTAAGGCAAATTCTGAATTAGGGCTGTGCTGCCTGGGACGGGAGAAAGTGAGACTGAGCCCTTTGCCTCAAGGACTGTGCCACAGAATATTTTCCCACTTTGGGACTACTCTCTGTCCTGTCCTGGTCTGTGTAGCTATGGCAGAGCTGTATTGTTCTCTGTATTGCCACCCATAGGTGGGTGCAAGTGGTACTGCAGGGTGCACAGAGGCATTTCCCAAGACAACCGGTGCTTCCCTGTGCTAAATTAGTGTTTTGGTTTTGAGATTCTCAGGCTGTGATTTTTGAGCCTCTGGGCTGTGATGAGAAGTTATTGGGAATAAATTCATTGGAAAACCAGGGCTGCACTTGCAAGATGCTTGTCAACACTAGCTGACTTTTTTCCTAAAGCCTGGTGCAAAGAGGTATAACAAGAACGTTGTATTTCTGTGTTCATGTGACTTTTTTATGTTGTTTTAAGATGCGTTCAAGAGTGTGACAGTGGATATCTTTTTTTTTTTAATATAAGTAGCAAATACCTTGTGATTTACATAATACTATCAAACATCTATATGCAGGGGAAAATTAATTACTGCACACAGTGCTTCCCAGGCAAAGGCAGGGCACTTTCTTGATAATCACAGTATCACTGCAGAGTAAATATATCAGTCTTCAGCTGACAATGTAATTAATAACATCTATTGAGCGATTTGACTGCTGTACTTAGTTATTGTTACAAGAATGATTTCTTTTTTTCAGTAGTGCTGAGCAGCTGTAAGTCCCGTAGCTGCAACTGGAGCTGTTTGCTCAGTGCCTCTGGAAACCACATCAGCAATACCCACAGTTCATGCATTTCCCTTTCTGATTGATGAGCTATTGGATTCGAAGAGTTGGGATAAAAGCAAACTTGTTTTTTGGTGTTTTGTTGGTGGTTGTTTGGTTTTTTTGTGACCCCTCCTGCTCAATCTGAGAGAGAGAAATCCAGAAATACAAATTTCCCCTGTGGGCTTCTGGTGCAAAGTTTTTGACAGTTAAATCATGGAAGTTGTAAATTTTACCATTTTGGTAAAACCTGTGCTGAGGACACACAATTTTAGCCTTTCTGTTCTGACAGGACATGCTGTGCAGATGAAATTTTAAATGTGTCACTGAAGGAGCAAAGAGTCTCTCTCCCATTTTGCTCTCCCACCCTCTGTTTTCTGACTGCTGCAAAGTCCAGTTTTGTAGCTCCTGAAGCCTTTACCATCTCCAGCCCATTAGTGGTTGTACTTAACGCCTTTGTCCATCAAATGATGTCAAGAGATAGCTTGCTGATTGCTTCTGTGCTTAGAACACAAGAAAGGAGGGAGGAAAAAAAAAACCAAGAAAAAAATTCAAACAAATAGCACCTTACTGCTGTCTTTCCAGTGGCCGGTATGTCTCTGCATTGTTTCCTTCACTGACAAAAACATGAGTGTCTTGGACAAACTGCCGTGTTTCATAATGGTGGTGCCTGCGGGGAGTTATTTTGTTTTTAACTTAATTCTCTGCTTTTATAGCCTCTACCTTTCTGCTCCTGTTTGTTGCCAGGGGCATTACTTAAAAAAAAAACAAACCCACAAACAAACCCCAAAAAACCGCACACAAAACCAAACCACAACCAAACCTTGAAACTAAAAAAACCCCAAAACATGCTTTGTTGGCCGGATCTGTGAAACTTTAAAGCCATGGTAGTATTAATTAATTCCATTAAGATTATATTGCCTTATTTTTAACGTTAAGCCTCAGGTAATAGTTAATGGTGCTGCAAAGTATATTAATAAAATTACTTGTAGCAATTAAGGAAGAACTGAGTGTGTGAGGAGCTCGGAGTGGTAGGTTGGAAAGAAAAGGGAAGGCAGCCCAAGGGGCTTCTAAGGCTGCTTGTCTCCATCCTCGCTACTGCGTGTGGCTGACCATGGGTGGACGCATGGCTCTCAGAGCTGTGTGGGAACATCCTCTGCCCCTCTTCCGGTGACAGGGGACTGATAACACACAATTATAGCTGTCTTTGCCTCATTAGCATTTACAAAAAGGCAACTGAACGATGGATTGACCTGTAAGTGTTAAGTAAGAACAGGATAGATTTAATTCTCTCTTCATTTACTCAGAAGAATTAGTCATGGATCATTTGCAGTGTTTTTGCTGCTGGAGAGAAGCAGTGTAAAGACCTGAAGATTGATTCCCACTGCCGCTTTGCAGGAAGCATCACAAGTAGTTGTACTGTCCAAGTATCCTCCAGCTTTGGACAACAGTTGTATCAACAACTTCTGGCACATAAAGTAACACATGTATGAACTGAGATGTGGGAGCAAATGAGATTTTGATTTTGAGCAAAGCTGACTAATGCTGGTCTAACTTGCTCCATTCTTCCTTCTGGTCAGGTAACTTCTTTACAGGCAATCATTAAAATCAAAGGGCTTTTGCTGACCATATACAGATTACCTATCTTGCCAGTCTATCTGATTGTTTTCCAGTAGATGGTTGTAATTGCTTTGCTTATTGCCAAGCTGATTGGTTTGAATTAAGTGTGGGATTTTGCAAAGTGGAGGTCAAAACACACACCTTCAGTCCCATCCTGCTTCCCCTTCCTAAAGCCCCAAAGCACCCCAGGATCATCTCTGCCCCTTTCAAACATTACTGCATCAGATCATTGTTCATGTCACCTACTTTATCAAGAGGAGAGAAATAAAGGTGATCTCTGTATTTTGCTTTTCTTTCCCTGACTTCAAACTTTGGCACTATCCAGCGTTCTACGATTAAATCTTATGGCATAACAGCTACCGATATTGCATGCCAGAGCGTGTGGTTTGTCAGCAGATCTTTCCTTCAAGGATAGTGTCTGCTCAGGGTAAGAGCATACCAGTGGGAGTGAAGCAGGAGAAGGTGCCACAAGAAATAGAAAAGGTAAAATATTGCCTTAGGATCTCTCTTTTGAGAGAGAATTGAAGGGTAGTTAATTACTTGAGATGCTATGTGGCCTTTTTTCAGTCCCATGCTATACATAGCATCGTGCTAATTACCAAGACCTCAATGACTGCAATATTTTATGTTTGTTCTGGAAGCTTCCCCTCTGTATTTAAATGAATCTGATCATTCCTCCTGATGCAATAGGAAAAGTGAATAAAAGTAGATCTCCCAGAGGTTATATGAATATCTATGTCTGCTGAATTTCCAAACGATGTTTCTCTGTTCTGGCATTGCTCGTTTGTATTCCTGGCTTCCTCAGATGTTTTTGCTGGCTGCTTCAGAACAGATGCAAAAGACAAAAAAAAGGCAATTGGAAGATTAATGACAATTGGAATTAATTGCAGGGAGGTGCTTGTGGCCCGTCAACCAGTACCCAGCCCTAAAGGAACACTGAGGGGAAGAGAAGTTGCAATGAACAGTTCAAGTATGACTTAATTTAGTTTTTTATGTAAAAACCATTTGGGAATTATTCATCGTAATTATTTTATGGTAGAAAGTGCAATATCTGCAAAGTCAGTTTCTCTGTGGAAGTTCCAAGCCTAGAGTCTTGAAAACAACCAAGCAGCATTTCTCCCTTCCCCTTTAAAGACAAGAAAAGCAAGAATGCTCTTTTCACGGTCAGTACAAAAATATTAGTACTTGGACAGAAGCGTCTGAACTGTCTTCCAGTGTTTACCTTTTGAATCAGAAAAAATTGTCTGTGGCTTTATTTTTCTATGAACTCCTTACTGTCTAGGACTTGTGAAGCTGCTGAGAGCTCAGCTCACAGATAAAAGGCTTGAGCTTCATCTCCTGCAATAATGTTCCAGACTTCTGACGGCTCACTAGAGACCTGCAACGGGACGTCCCTGGAAGAGATGGTCCCGCCAGCCTCTGAGGAGAAGCAAGCTCTGGGTCGCAGTAGGAAAACATTACTTAATACTGACTTGCAGCTTTGAGAACTGAAAGAGCTGTTTTGGAAATATCAAAATGTGTCATTTTGATTAGGAAGGCTATCAAAACAGAGTTTGACAAGGCCTATTTTAGAGGTTAAAAGAAATTCAACTCTTTATTCTGATTCGGTGATGCAGAGAAATATTTTCATGTTTGAATTTTTCCCAGCCTAGAAATTCTGAGTTTAATTCAATTTCTGTTATAGCCTGGCAAAAATATCTGGTGTGTTTGATCCTTCTGTTCATTAAGGAGAAATGTTAAATTAAGATGAGAATGTTTTTGGTTTATCCAAATGCGAAATTCTCTAATTTGGGACTTGGAGCAAACAATCAATGTGAGTGTTTTCCAGTATGGATCTATTTTCTCTCTGAAAATGTAGCAAGATAAAAACAAAATAATCCAGATTGCGTTATCCTTTCAGTGATAGTAGCCTAAAAGAGTATTGTTGTCTAGTAGATAGAAGAGCACCAGATGGAGAGGCTGTGGGCTGTGTTTCCAGTTGAGTCCTTGTCTGTTTTATGGCTTTTGGGCAAATCACTTCTACTTTCTTAATTTGTAAAGTGCAAATAATAGTACTTAACTCCCAAGAATGCTTAATGTACTAATCTTTCTGCAGACATTTGCTTCTATCATAGAAATGGAAAAGATAGTAATGTGCAAAGCCAGATTTCATTGTCTTGTTTTCCTTAAGCATGTCAGTTTAGGGTGGAAAAGTACTTGATGTGATCTTAGTTTTCATTTCCCCATGTAAGCCCATAGCAGTCCTCGTGCCAGCTTTGTCCTGACTGGAACTGAACTTTGCTTGTTAAAAATATCCCACTCTCAATTTTCTGTAGTTACATAAAAAAAAAAGGTGTTTACCAAGTGAAAAGTAGAAATTAGTTTTCTTTCAAGGTTTCTAGTAGCATCCAGACACCAATATAGGTTAGGGGTGTACTTGCTGGAAAGCAGTTATGAGGGGAAGGATCTTGGGGTCCTGGTGGATAGTAAACTGTCCCTGAGCCAGCAATGTGCTCTTGTCACCAAGAGAGCCAATGGGATCCTGGGCTTTGTAGGGAAGAGTGTGACCAGTAGGTCGAGGGAGGTCATTCTCCCCCTCTACTCTGCACTGGTGAGGCCACAGCTGGAATACTGCATCCAGTTCTGGGCTCCCCAGTTCAAGAGAGACAGGGAACTGCTGGAGAGAGTCCAGCATGGGGTAACAAACATGATTGAGGGATTGGAGCATCTCCCTTATGAAGAAAGGCTGAGAGAGCTGGGGCTCTTTAGCTTGAAGAAGAGAAGGCTGAGGGGAGACCTTATGAATGCTTACAAGTATCTAAAGGGTGGGCTGAAGAAGGATGGAGCCGGACTCTTTTCAGTGTTTCCCAGTGACAGGATGAGGGGCAACGGGCACAAGCTGGAACATAGGAAGTTCCATTTAAATATGAGGAGAAACTTCTTTGCGGTGAGGGTGCCAGAGCCCTGGAACAGGCTGCCCAGGGAGGTCGTGGAGTCCCCTTCTCTGGAGATTTTCAAGACCCACCTGGATGCAGTCCTGAGCGATGTGCTCTGGGCAATCCTGCTTCTGCAGAGGAGTTGGACTAGATGATCTCTAGAGGTCCCTTCCAACTCTGATAATTCTGTGATTTCGTTATTATATAATAACGGATTTTTATAAATGATTCTCTCTCTGGGCTTTTTGGGCTGTCTTGGGCAGTAAGTAACAGAGGAAGGTCAGTGTGGGTCAGGAGGCTGCTGCCTGGGCGATTTAGCAGCTGATACAATATTCATTGCACTGGTAGCAACACTGTACTTCCTGCAGTTAATGTAAGGTAAATGAGAAAGCTGGCCCAGGCAGTTTCCTCAGAGTCCCTGAGTGAACAGGAATTTGTCAGATTTGTACTTGATGGGATCAGGGGAGAGATGGATAAAATGATGGATGTAGCTTGCACTGGGATGCTCTCTCCTCCGCTCTGCCCACACCTTGTGTCAGTGCTGCTTACAATAAAGTTTGGGGCGAGGCCTTTATTAAGAAGGTTAGAAAAAATACCAATTAGCCCGGTCTCTCCAAAGTGACTGGTATGGATCATAAAGAACATAAATTTAGTGTGCTGCTACCGTTCCTGCCACCACAGCCGCTTAATGCGCAGTATCGCTCTGGGTGGGAGGTTGGGGCTTCTCTCTGTGAAATTTGAAGTTGCGGGTTTGATCCCAGGCTCGATTGGTAACCTCTGAAAGTCACTGCCATCTGCCAGCACTCTCACATGGCCTGTGTGAGAATGATTTATCCGCTCCTGTATTCTGATTTATAAATAAATGCACCTGTTTAGTGCAATGCTGTTCTGGCTGGCATTCACTTCAGAGCTGACCTGTGATTTTACCTCTATATATGGGTTCTCTACTTTTTCAAGTATGTGTTCCACCTTAATTTTCTCTTGTTCCTGTTGCTGCAGATGGATAGCCGTTTTCAGTCGTGGGCACATTATGCTTTTTTTAACCTCTTGGAAGTATGTGCCTTGGGTTGCCTTCTGTGCCTGCTACACAGCAGGTGAAAGTCTATTAAAGCTCTGGCCGGGGAGTTTCAGATGACTTTTTGTTGCTGCAGGTAAAACAAAAGCCAGCTCAAGCAGTGAGAAAGGCATTTTTCCTTGTATACAGAAACATAATGCAAACAAGTGGCAGTGTCGTAACAGCCAGCCGAAATCATCTGTCTCAGGGCCGAGGTCGCAGGCTGAATGAGCCCTGTAGCTTGAACTATGCTCAGATGCAGTGCGAGGTTGAAATATGTCTGCAGTGCACTGTAGGAAGCTTCTTGTTGCAATTTTCAGTTTGTAATTTTTTCATGGAATGTTTGGAAGAGGACTAGGCCAGTCACTACTGTTTGCAGCAGCTTCTGAGGTCTAAATTCCCCTCAGGAAGAGAAGAGCCTGATACAGCTTTGTGCTTCTGTGATGGCACTGTCACGTGCTGAATTCTCCACTCCTCTCCATCACCATCTCACCAGCTGCCATCATGAAAATCAAATATAGAGCACGCCTGCTCTATAGTCTGCTTGCAGCTTGAAGAACTATCCCTTTAATGGCCAGTGTGGGCATTATAAAATCCGTATGCTTACGTAGACTGTCCAGAGGCTTCCAGAGATGTGAGGGGGCACTAGTGAGTTAAATTTGGAGCCATTAAACCACAGCTCTTCTCCCGAGAGAAGTTTTCGTGAAACAAAAATTGTATTTGATAAAGATGTTCATGTTTGCATTGTGGGTTTCATTCTCTGGAGCATTATTTCATTAATGTGTGATGTTCGCTCTGAATTTGGAAAGGCAACACTGAAAAGGGAGCTAAAGGAGAAAGAAGTTGTGTGGTTATAATGCTCCCCTATCTGATGGGAGGGAACTGGGCATCAAAAGGATGATGTTGCTAAAAGATACAGAGGAGCTTGGGTTTATGGTGAAAGAGAGGTAGCAGTTTGTATTTGGCGCCTCCTACATCTTAAATGTGTCTTGAGTCCCTTCCTCTGATTTTGAGAGATTGAGTTGGGAGGAGCTGATGGTTCCAAGGTCCTCTCCCTTTCTTCCCAGGTGTTACTGAACAACAGAATTGCTGAGGTTGGGAGGTGTCTCTAGAGATCCTTCAGTCTAACCACCATCCTCAAAGGAGGGTTAATTAGAGAAGGTTGCTCTGAGCCTTGTCTAGTTCTAAATATCTCCAAGGATAGAAACTCCACAGCTTTTCTGGGCAACCTGTTTTAGTTTAAATAGAATTAACTGTGTCTTCTCTTGTTCCCATTATCTCTTGTCCTTTCACTGGGCACCAGTAAGAAGAGTCTGCCTCTATCATCTTTATTCCCCCCTGTACATGAGTCAGCTGGAGCAGTTGTACCTGGTAACAACACACCCTTGAAGCTGCTTCTCACAACAGTCCCTTCAGCAGAACTTCACAGTGTCTTCATCCCCTCCAGCTGTTCTGCTGAAATCTTAGTTTTTCACTTATCTGTTGCCAAATTCACGTCCTCTCAGGCTTCCTCTGACTACTAGCTGATCTTTGATTTTCTTTTACCTTGCTGATGGCACAGAGATGAAATGGGACTCCTGTATCTCCACCGTGTAATTTTGCTGCTTCCCTTTACTCTAGGCTGTCCAAACCCTCTGAGAGATGCAGGACCCCTTATCACTTTAAACCGCTGTGCACGGTCTGCAGAGCTGCTCTGATAGTTTGTCCACGGGTCAGTACAATCACCTAATGCACTTAATACTGCTGTGTTCTCGCAGCTTGTTCCTGGTGATTATCACCTTGCTCTTTCCCTTTGTTTTCTGTCTCTTGGAAGTGCTGTACGAGCTATAATTTTTTGTCAAATTGGTGGTCAAATCTGAAAACAGATTTAAGTAAATCTGTGGTAATTGGCATGGTAACGAATTAAATTGCAGGTATCTGAGGATCACTGTCACACCTAGATGAAAACCTTGACTCAATTCATATTGTGAACGAAAGGCTGTTTAAACGCTAACAGTAATCAGAGTGGTTATTGATACTAAAGCTCATACTCCAGGGAGATAGGAGAAAGTTCCCACAGAACAATTTCTGCTTTATCTTCTTCCCCCCTTCCCTAAGATATTTCCTGGATTTTTTTATTAGCATTTATATATAAAGATTAAAATTATATTTTAAGTAATCGAAATTTAAATCTTTGTCTCCTTTAAAAGCACTGTCCAAATAAACCTGTGCATTTCAGAGCTGTGACATTACCAAGAGATTTGGATGCATTATTTTGGTAATCTTTATGAGCTGTTAAGAGAGCTACACAGATTCCCTAAGCAGCATTTACAGTTTGTGGGGAGGCTTAGGATGAGGACACAAAATCCAACCAATCTAAACAAATTACAGAGCCCCATCCTCTTAGTCAAAATATGTGGAGATATTTAAAGAGGAATTAGTGAATAAAATAACGGCTCAGAATTAGTAAGAGTGGGAAAGCTCTCCAATCCCATTTTCATTACAAGCTGCAAGATAACTGTTTTCTTGCATTTCACAGTGTACCAGTGCATTTCAGGAAGGGGTGCTGACCCTTACTGTCCTTGGCAAGTCTGGAGGCCAGGAAGGATTGTCTTTTGTGGTGGGTAAAGGGAGGTTCACAGCTCTGTCCTGCCAGATTTAACCCTAGAAAATGCCCACAAACAACAGAAGCAGCACACATCTGTAGATCTCTGCCCATGCATTATATTGCTGCTACCTGCAAAACCAGCTTCCGGGCTTCTGTCCTTCACTAGGATAAATAAGTTGGTGGTAGTCTTCTTTTTTTTTTTTTTTTTTTTTAATTGGCCAGATGTGGCCAAAAAGCCAGAGCTGCCTCTGCTGCTATGCCAATGGCTTTCCCACTGATGCTTTATTATTTCCATGGTGGTGTGTTTTTAGTTTAATTAGTTGTGGTAGTGCTAATCTGCTGCCTGTTGTTTTTTCTTTTTCCTGTCTTGGCATTCAGAGACTGCAATACAGATACTGGGAAAGTAATGGGTCTCTTACCAACTTCAGCTTACTTGGCAGTAGGAGGAGATAACGACCATTTTGATGATGGCTTGTAAAATGGGAATCTTCAAGAATCTCAGAATAACATGATAAAAGAAAAAATTTCCCCCAAAAAATTTTAAATGTTACATTGAAATCCAAAGAATTGGTAATCCAGGGCATGTTTCTACTGCAGAAAAACATTCATATTTGATATAGCTACTAAAGGAACATTAAAACTGTAACTCTGCAAATCGTGCCCCTTGCCTCTCTTCACAGTCTTTTCTTTATATTTTCCAGGTATTGTCTCAGTCACACATAACTCTGCTTGTGGAGTCAGGAATAGCAAAGGCAGGAGAATCTAGCTTTGGTAAAACAGGTCTAAATCAAAGGTACTGCATTTGCCATAACAGTCTACAGCAGTCATCGGTCATCTATAGTGTCTTATTTCTAGCTATGTCCAACACTTGATCCTTAAGAGAAAGACAATGCTCCTCCCAACAAACAACAGGCCTATTCTTTTGGTAAAATAATCCTGTCTTGATCTGCTTCCTCCAAGAGCAAATCTGTGTGTGATTCTGTACTTTCCTGTCAGTATACTATGAGAAAAAAAATGACATTCATACCACTCTTTGTCACAGTGTTAGATGCAACCAATTATTTCAGCTGATGGATCCACTTAGTCTGTAGAAGCTATAGCTAGCTCTTTGATATCTAATGAAAGTATTTGCCACTTTCAGTACTTTACATCTTCAAAGCACTGTATAAACATTTAATTTAATACAAAACCCACTAGGGATGGTAAATGAATGAAGTATGTACAAACTTGCACTTAAAGGACTAAAAGGCCTTTCACAGAATTGATGGAAAGTTACGCTTGCTTTACATGGCATGTCATTTCTGCCAGTGCTGACCTCTGTTGCAGGCATTATGTGGGTACATCTTCCCAGGTCAGATAAGCATAGATAAAACCTTGTCCCCCCTCCTTGGCATTCGTTGCAGCTATTCCTTTTACTGCTGTAAAACACCAAACTTGTTCCCCCATCAACTGAAGTGGTTGTTCTAGGAAGGAGGTTTGCTGGTCAATAAACTGCCAGCTTGAACCAAGCAAAAGCTAGAGTTCATCTTTAAAAATTTTACTGCAGCTCTCGTACCCTGATTCAGTGTCCCGGGTGGCTGCTAACTTTTAGTTGATAGCACTGAGGTTTCTGGCTCGTGAGACGTGTGGTATATTATCATGCTGAAGATATCTAGTGAAAGGTCTTAAAAGGAGCCTGTGACTTGATTCCGGTGGATTCCCAGTGTAGACCAAGTACTTTCTGAAAGAGTCTTAGATGTGAGTGCAAGTCCCCAGGTGTCTGTAATAACAGTTGCTGCTCTCCTGTGCCTGCTTACCTCTCCCCTGTGTTGACTCAATTTTGTCAGCCTTTTCTCAACATTGAGTCTGATCTACCCACAGAAGTGTTTTTATTTCAGCTGTTGCTATTATAACTTAAGCTTCCCGGATTAATCTTTGTCACCTGCCTTGTCTGTGAGCAGCACACAGCTCCTGTGTGGGGTTTTGGTTAGGTGTGGGATGCACAACGCTGTGGCAGGGGGGTGCAGTGGGGCTCACGCAGGCAGCGGGCACCGCTGGGCATTGGCTACAGTCCTGCTGTGTTAATTGCCACTGATTGAAATGCAGCATTCATCCTTTCTGCCACTGCTGATGCCCACTGCCACGCTAGGTAAAAAGGTGCTGAGTGTTTTGGTGTTACCGTATAAGTTACAAGGCCTGAAAAGTGGAGGACGAGGTGTAAGCTTAATATATTGCAAGTAAAACTGCTGATTTCCAGCCAGTCATGGAGACTGGAGGAGTTAAACTACCTTACAAAAGTCATACTGCTGACCAGCTCCCAAAGAGTTTCTTTTATCTTAAACCAAGCAGAGATGTGGAGAAAGTGGTCTGTCCTCCAAGGACGTCTTTTTGTGCTGTACTCTCTGCTGTGTTTGCGGCTGGCAATTTTGTGAGCTATTTCTCTGCTGTAGCTTCTGGTAAACAGATATCTACAGAGACGCAATTAGAGATGGGGATCTGTGAAGTGTGGTCACTACCGAGTCTTCAGCACAGGTTTTGGTGTGAGCTGGGCTGCCCAAGAAGGGATGCGGGGTCCTGGAGCTGGCACTTCATCAGTGTCCAAAGGCAGCGCTGCCAGCTGCCCTGCAGATCCATCTCCCGACAGCACAGATGTACTTTAAATCAATGAAAGAGAGTCAAAACAGGCAACTTATGAGCACGTGCCTAACAGACATGATACATGGTATTATATACTTTTTGCTTTATGCATTTGATTCTCAGAAGTGTTTCCATTGTCCCGAAGGTGTTAGGTTTGATGTGATCAAGTAATTAATGCCTCCAAGTAGCTGTTTCCTTGTGCCGTGTTCCAAATTCCTCATGGGTTTGTTAGTAAAAAATCTAACACAAATTACCTTACTAATCTATCTTTTGTAAATACCACTGTAAAAGAAGCCAACTTTATATTCATGCATCCTTTCATTATTATGGTAATTAATTTCAATTTATAACTAATTAATGCTGTTCTATATCTAACCTGCCCCTTATTAGCAGTAGCACGTGGGAATCGGTGAGCGTATGAGTTGCAGGTGCTGGGCTGTGGGTTGACAGAACAGCTACCTGGCAGCAGCCACATCGTAAGGATCCTGTCCCACAACGAGCTGCCACTTTGAGACCGTCACATTTCCTGCTGCTGTAAACCATGACGGGTACGTGGAGCTTTGCGTCCCTCTGATGTCCGGGGAGGAAGGTGAGACGTGGGAACATCTCGCAATTAAAAGAAACAATTTAGCTGACGGAGTGATGAGAAATACAAACCTGTCTCGTGGAGCAAAGAGAGGGCAGGAGGAAATACAATAATGCAATGCACAGGTGCTCTTTGATCTTGGCTATAATTCAGAGCAGCACAGTCCTGCTGCAGGTAGCATTAGATAAGAGGATGTACTCCCTGGGTGGATTTCGCTGGCACTCTGAAGCAATTAGCTTTTGCTTGTTTGTAAAGTGACTATAACCAGGTGCTCCCCCCCCCTTTTCCCCAGAAAAGTATGTTTGAGACAATCCATTCGGGAGATGGGGATAATTATGGTTTCATCTCCCTCCTGGATCAATTACAGAAGTCTATGCTACTGGGTTTGCTAAGGGGGTTTCTTGTTCCCTTTCCCTCTCTTTTTTTTTTTTTTTTTTGAAAAAAGGTGCTCTTGAACTGAAATATCTCTTAATGGATGGAAAGCAAAAAGTACAGAAGTTCTATAGCATTAAAATGAGACCCAGATAGTTTTAGTTCAAGGGCCAGGAATCTCCTTGCAGGTGTGCATTGGCATTTTGAAGGTGGAGGAGGAATGGGGTGAGATGCAAGAAGAGAGTACCTTAGGGAAGAAGAGATGCTCTTCAGAGGGCAGAGCTGCTGCACATCCTGCTTCAGCAATATACTGTTATTTTCAGACTTTGTTACAGAATACAAATCTGCGTGGTGGCTTTTCTGCTTTGTCCTAACTTTGTGCTAGATGACCCTTATGATAAGTAATGGCGTGCATTAGGAACTGCAGTGGGCCCAGAGAGCTGCAGCAGAAACAGGGAGCAGCTCTGGCGCTGCAGATCAGGAGAGGCAGGTATGACACTGCTCTGGAAGGCAAACCTGCAGCCCTACAACCCTAGACTAAAGCCTCACCTTAGCAGGGACGTTCTTGCTTGCATTCTATAGATGCTTCTCTGAATACGGTCCTGGAGGCAGATGGGAGCTGCCCATCAGGAGAGGGCTGCTCTGTTGAGAGATCAGCTCTTAGAGCTGGAGGCAAACTCCTACTGCAGCTTATAAAATGCACATTTTAAATAAACCTCCTTTCTCCTGTGAAGAAATTCACAGGTAAAGAGTTGAGATGGCTCAGGTTACTTTCTCACTCAGTCCTTTGTTACCTTTATTTCATCTCAAGGAAGATCCAAGGATCCATTCTGTAGCATCCCCTAGGAAGTGTCGAGATTGCATTTTGAGCCGTCGCTTACTAAACTTCTTACCTCCAGGAATTAGTCTAACAAATCAGCTTTCTGAAGATCCTCAGCCATTTGCTGCCTTACAGTGTAATTGTGCGTGACTGTTTCTCATTAGACAGCAATATTTACCTCTGGGGAATGGGGCTTTTCAGGCTAGGATGAATTAAACCGAAACTTTGGCAAATGTCACTGCTTTTGTCAGGACTGAAATAAATGAGCTGGCTTTGAGCGTGTGTAACTCTCAGCACCTGGATATTGTGTGGCTGGATGCTACGGGGGGAGGCAGTGAAGCTTTGATAAAGCTGCCGCTCTAAAATCCCACTCCTTTCCTGTGGAGCTGGGAGTTACAGAACCTGAGCAATGTTTGAGCGTGTTTTATTGCGCACATTTGGTTTGCACTGGAGACCAATTGGCTGGGAAGCCTTATTCATACCAATGCTGCGCCGGCTGCCAGACATGCTAGCAGTTGTGTTTTAGGCTATACACATCTGTGACTCTGACTCGCATCCAAACTATTAGCCTACTTGTGCAGGAGTGCAAGAGGTACATTCCAGCTTTTAGCTGGAAGGTTGTAGTTCTCCCCTACATCCATCTCTGCAAGGGAAGGATGGGAATTCCCCTTTTTTTAGGCTTTTGACAGAAGGTGGTAGTGGTAGGGAAGTCCTGCTTTGCTCACTTTATCATCTGTTATTTTATCGTTTTGTTTATCTTTTGTTGTCTTCATACAATTCTGTTTTAGACAGTGGATTCTTATCTCCAGGGTCCAAGCAGAAGAAGTTAATGAACCGTTTGAACTCCAGTAACCACTGATCTCTGTTTAAGCTGAATAATGCAGGCTGCAGCTGCCTGTGCTCCTGTAATCCGTGCAGAAAGGACAGTGATAGGATCGGGGTGCTGGGAGGGAAAGGAGAAAGAGGTGAGTTTGTAGAAGTGAACTAGCCCGAGATTATTTTTTATTATTATTATTTATTTTCTTTTACCAGGAGCTTACTCTTTAGGGTTGCTGCCTTCCATGGAAACAGAAAGAAGGAAAAGCAGAAGGGCTCTGAATTGGGTCTTTTGCCCTTACAAAATGACTGTTTCCTTTGGGTTTGGAGTGTATTTATAAGGAGATGTAAGAATATAGTTGAGACTGCCTGGTGACTGCTATTGTGGTATTTCTCTGAAAATCCAGATGTTCCTCCATGGATAGGTGAAGGGTCTGAGTTTCCATGCCTCAGCCTGGATAATCCCTGTCCCTCAGGCACTCCTGGGAATGCCTGGCATTGGTATCTGTCAACCAGAATTGCAATCTTATAATGTCATAACTCTTTTTGCGGAGATTACTGCAATTCTTATCTCACTCTCTACTGTCCACATTTCACTTATCAATATTAAACAGTATATGAATTTTGTCTCGTGGACTGTAGGTTTCCAAACATAAAACGGAGGAGTCATGCTTTTGTTAGGATGTCAAGTGGTTCAGTCTATCCTGAGAAGCATCAATGAACTTCAATGAGAAGCATTTATTCTGGTATGGTTATGAACTAAATTCACGTGGGGGTTAGATCCTTTGTTTAAAAAAGAACCAAAACCCAACCAAACAACAAAACCAACCAGTACTGAAGCGAAGGAGCCATATCAGTCCAGGATGGCCGAGCAAAGGGACTCTGGTCATGGAAAAACATGGCTGTTCTGAGAACTGAGGTGGTACTTTTAATGCCTTGGTCAAACTTCAGTGGATGGATAAGGGTACCTTGGGTTTCTGAACCATAAAATATGAAAGACAAGATTCATCTTGCTTACTTTTAGATGTCTGCGTTATAGACAGCCGCACTGGAGCGAGTCTTCAGCTCCCTTTAGAGTCAGTGGAGAGGAATAGGTGGTTCTCAAGGATGATTCGTCTCACCTAGACATCTACATGAGGATGAGATGATGTTCAGAATAAAAGCACTAGTTTCTCCTCACTAACTGTAAAGAGAGCATAGATGATATGGGTGTCTGTTATAAACATCTAAGTTTTAGATAAATCCCACCTCATGTGCTTTCTTTTCCTCCCTGGAGTTGGTAGGATTTCAAAGCATTCAGTTTGATGCAGGGGATATTCAACATTCACCAAATCAAGCCTGAGCTGCCTGTGTGAGATGTGAAAGCCGTTCTGCATTTGTCCTAAACTTCTGTGGGCGGCGAATGCATTGCTTTTACTTGTCAGGTGGAAAAGAATTACTGTTGGCTACTATGACAGTAAGAAAGAAATATATGTTTTTCTTTTGATCTCCGCAAAAAAACGTAGTGTGGAGATTTGGAATGAGCCACTGTCCGGTGACATTGGAGCGTAGCTCAGTGTATCAGCTTAAAAGCTGAATATGTCCAGATGTTCAGAATTTGCAAAGATCTTACTTTGCTATACTCATTTTAATGCATTCCTAGGGCAACATAGTTCATTCTCTGCCTCACGTTTCGGATGGAAAGCATCCAGTTTAAATACAAATTAGTCTGAAAACAATCCTCTTTTTACTTTAAATTTTTAAAGCTTGGATTTAGCTTTTAGGCTCATTTGTATTCACAAACACTGCTTAGTTAAGCTTGCTTTAATTTCTCTGTGTGCTTTGTTAACAGGGATTATAGTGATGTTTGCATTTGCATGCAAGAATTTTACTATTGTGTAAATTTTGGTCATTATTATGGAAAAAAGAAATGGAAAAAAAAATGTTGAAAATCTACGACGGTCCCTCTAGTACTTCCTCTAACTCTTGTACTTGATAGTTTGTGAGAGCATTTCTTTCCATATTTATTAGGTGGATTTTTCATCTCTCGTTGAAAGATGTTTGAGAGTCTTGGAACCCCAGAGGAGAAGGCAGGCTTTTGGTCTCCAGGTATGCCTCTGGCACACGGTATCGACAAGGGAACATACCCCTTCAAATCTGGAAAGCAAAGACAGCCTTGGAAGAGCCCCACAGTCGTACAGTTTTTCACTCAGCTGAGACAGTTGTAGGCATTAGTTACCAGCCTCCATTGCCCTGGCCAAATGAGCTGGAAGGCACAGCAGCATTTTCCTAATGATGTTCCGCAGCCAAAGCCTGCTCACAGCAAAACACCTGTATTTGCAGCCAGTGGCTGGCTGGCTGCGGAGGCTGTGAAGTGTTTACAGAAGGATAATCCGTAGCTTCTTTTTTTTTTCCTGTTTAATTCTAAATGTGTTCTGTGTTCTTGAAAAGCAGCAGATTAATAGCTCTGGAAGCTGCAGCCTGTTACCTGTCCTGAGAGAACACCCAACTTGAACAGCCGCCGGGCTGGTCCAGCGTGTAACGCTGACTACACCACAGATCTGCCCTGCTGAAGATCTGGGGGTGGCAGTTCCTCTGCGTATGGAGGTGGCAAGTGCCCAGTCAATGGGGCACTTGATTGCTAGAACCAAGATTGGTGCCACAAGATTGTCTTAGATAAGCAACCAGTGCTGCTGTGTTGACTTGGGATGGTTGGAATCACCTTCTGAAAAGTGGCAAGATTTGATTTAATTTCCACTTTTCTCCTGAGTCACAGCTTTAATGTGTAGAACCTTTGGGGCGATATTTTTTGTTTATCTCAACATTTCACATATATGTCATTATAGTGCTCCTTTAATGCTTAGTTTTTAAGTTTATTTCAGTTCCATCAGGTAAGCCTTTCCTCCTGCTCAGTGCCACTGGTACCTTTATTCCTGGTGGGAAAGACAGCGCAAAATAAGTTGTTTCCAAGAAACGGGATGGCAAATAAGAGTTTGCAACTAAGGTAGAATCTTGAAACTTCTTGTCTGCAAGGTATTTTATTACACCTGCCCAGGCTGCTAGATGTGACAACCCCATCACCTGGGGAAAACTCCTCCAGTTTGCCCTTCAAATGGTGTCTTTGAGAGTGCCAATCAGTGAGAGGGAAGACACTATACAGAGGGTACGGAGTGATGAACAGGTTTGATCTTGAAGGCATAAATTTGCTCTTCTGAATCTTATAGGGTTCTTTAGGCGCATCTTCTTTCGTTGTAGAGCAGTTTGTAATTTTCTTCCTCCTGTCAGCCTGACTTACAGAAGTACTGTAGCACAGCTTTCATGGTAACTTCCAACCTGTATCTTCTAAGTCATTGGCAGCAGTTGTCTGTAGAGGCATCTATCCCAAATATTAATGGTATAGAGAACTTATTTAGTCTCTGGAGGACCTCAGGTTCTGGGGTTTTCTGTTATGTATTTACTGCCAGGTTTATCTAGGTCTGTGAGTGACTAACATAGGCTGCTTCTGTCCTGAGCTGTAGAGGAAAATCAGTGCCTGTGTGAAAGCTGTGTGAGCGCACCAGGGCAAAGCTGGAGCTGGGCAAGCAGACTCTGCCTCTCAGCTGGGCTTTTTAGCTTGGACTTGGTGCATGTGGCTTTTTGGCAAGCAGGGAAGAAAAAGGAATGAAAGGCTATGTCATATAGGCAACCTCCCCTGCATATGAAGAGTGAGAGGGATACAGATCACTGCACAATGTTGTGGATGATCAAGAGGAGCAGCTCTTCTGTGTGTATAAGTTAGGATAACTCTACGAAGGGAGCAGAGGTCTGCTGAGGATACCAGGAGATAATCTTGCTTCAAATGTTACTGATGCTTGTCTGAACCCTAGAGCTCAGTGTAAGAGCTCAGAGTGGGTATTCCCTTTCTTCTCCTCATCCTCTCCCTCCCTGAAAACTCAGCTCTCAAATCGGCACCCAAAGGAAATTTTTTACATGTAGGAACTTCCTATGCAATGAGAGAGCTTCCTTTATTTACCCTGTTTTGAATGCACGCATATTGCACCTTCCTTTGGTGTCTTTGACAACATGTCCCCTGCAGTCTGTAATTTCATGCATCCCTGTAATTTTTCACTCATACAGTTTTGGCTTATGTAGTGAGAGAAGTAGCAGAATCTATAAATTGGATAAAAGATTACTGTGCTTGCATAATAACAAGTATCTATATTTATTTCATGTTATGTCTTCAAAAAATGGCTCTTGGTGGGTTTTTTTTGGGGGGTGGGGCATGTTAAGGGGATAAAATACAATGGAATTCTCTGGCAGACCACCTTTTGCATTTGGACTTGGCAGGGGATAATTCATTAATTCAGTACCTACTTCAGACCAACAGTCTGCCCGCTCCCCTTTCCAGAGTGAATGTCTGCTGTGGGGTACATCACAGGGGTACGTAAGAAACACAGGAGGAACCTCATGGTGTAACTCTTCGGGGTATTCCCTTTCCTGCTTCAGCTAGAAAGGTGCAGAGAGTTAATACGCCTTTGGATTTGTTTGTTTATTTATTGAAATTCAATCTGGTGGATGCAGGATTTTCCATTATCCATGTCAGTATCTAATCTTTTGTTGAACCAGTAGCAGGATGCAGTCTTTGTTTGCTCCAGTTTAATAAATCATGGGAAAGGATTGGGAGGATAATAGTTTCTGTATCTTTTGCATTATGGAGTGCTTCATCCAATGTGTCATTAAACTAATCTGTCCTGCTCAAAAAGAGGTGAGAACCTGAAGGTAGCCTTTGGTAAAATCTAAGATAGAAAGCAAATAACCCCTTTGTCTATTTAATACATGTAGCAATTAAAACTTAGGTTGCATGGCAGTTCCATACATAGTTTTTGGCATCTTTCTGCATTTATGAAGGAGATGCACATATGCCTGTCTTGCTCGTGCTTATTCAACTGCTTTACAAAGTCAAGTCATGATGGGTATTAGTCTGAAGAGTCTTGTAAATTTGTGTAATAGCTGTCCACACAAGCGAAGATTGTAGGCTTGGGAAGTGTAGTTTGCAAGCAATATTGTTAGCTGTTCTCTGTTAAATTCCTTCACAAGGATCCACTTTTCTACTTTTATTCTATAAAATAATTTTTGCTTTTCTTGCTGCAATTACTGCTGTACCCTGACGGCCAGCACTGGTCACAGAGACATTGCTTTAGGTCTCTGTAGAGCCCTATTGAATGTACTTGTGCAGATGTGCCATGTGGACTGGATTTGGGGTTGGGATTTATGTACTGAAGAGAATAAACAGATGCAAAACGTGGTTATCTTCTTGTAGTTCAAACTGTCAGAACCTTTGGGGACAATATTGCACTAAAAATCAGTGTTGGCTTTGGCTTTTGTGTTAGAGGTTCTGGCTTTCTGATACTGATTCATTTTGGGATTTTTGTTTAGTTTTGTTATTTGAGTGGGCTCCAGCAGAGCAGTGTTCAGAGCAAAAACTTGATTCCGTCAAACACACACATGTGTTGCTTGAGTCCTGCTGATTCAGATCAGAGTGCTTTAGATTATATTGATACTCATTTATGTAATTTGAGTTATTTAGAATTAAAATAGAGAATCTGCCATAGTTTACAGAATCTGTCACTCCAAGATAAAGTAAAACTGCCAGAAAATGAAGTTTTGAGACTTAAAGTTTAGGAAAATAAAGTTTAGAACTGTGAAAATCATACAGCATCGTAATCATGGAAGTAATGGAAGAGTCCGAGTCATTAGATCTTCCACAATTTGTTTTGGTGCAACAAACACTGCCTTGCTGAATCCTGCTGAAGGGAAGGATGTTCTGAGAAAGAGCTGCTGGGGCTATTAAAAAGCCCTCTTCAGACGTGCTTCCTTCTCTCTCGCTGTGCATCTATAAGAACTATTGGTATATCTTACCTAAATAGAAATTAGTCACTAAATAATTGATAGTATTTCTAAGTATTGTTTATCTAGAACCAACTAGTCTTTACTGTCTGTAGTTTTTGTTGTGATATTTCAGGGTGAAAACCCCACGTATACAGCCCCAATATTAAGGGATTAATTACCTGAAACTTTACTGTTACACACTTAACACAAAGAAATTATTTTTAAGTTGTATCATGGCTTCAAGGTATTATTTGCATCCATAACATCTGAGCATGGGAATAACTTTGAGCCTGAGGCTTAAGGTGGGTTTCTGCTTTGTGTGCAGCTTAATGTAGCATCAAGGCTTAAGAATTCATCTGTGACATTCATTTATTATTGTGAAAGAAAAGGACTATAAGAAAAAGGAAGTGACTAAAGATCCTGTAAGAGCCATGAAAACATCCAGTGGCACAGATCTGTAAACGGGAAATCTTAGTGGTAAAAATGAGATTGTTTCTGAAAGCATGCTGAAATAACGCACTCTTTGCTTTTGAGACAACGATGAGTCCCTTCATATACTTTGTAATTTTAAGAGATGAAAACTGCTAAGCAACAGAATATTTTAGCTGTGTGCTAGCAAGATTTTTCTGATTATGTAGGAAGGTAATTGCAAAAAAATCACTTTTTTTAAAGAAACAGCAGTAAAACATGCTTCCAAAGCAAAATCACCGTTTTCTCTACTTTAATAGTCAAGTTCCAAAGTATGTGTTGAAATAAACCTAAAGTAGTTCTCTCTACACAAATATTTTCACTTATGTTTTTTTATATCTTCAAATTTATGGTATACTGTGAAGGGATCAGTGTTGCCAGACGTTCTTCTAATGTAGTGTAACTCTGCCTATGAGCTGGTTTTCTCAAGGAACCTGGGAAAGGTGGTAGGTTAGAAATATAAACCTTCAAGGCTGGGTGAACCGGAAATGAGATTCTTGTCTGGATAGTGGTGAAATCAGAAGCTGTGAGATTGAAATGGTTCTTTTTTTTTTTCCTCACCTTTTAGTTGAGTAAAGTTTTTAGAGCTCAGGACATTTGAACCAGTGCACAGAAGACAGAACAGACTAACTAGTTTATTGAATCCTCTTTGCTTTCATGCTCAAGCCATAGCAGTCACTTTTATTTGAAACAAAAGAATAGTTCAAACTCAAGCTATGGCTTATCATACTGTGATAAGAAAATGCTTGTTAGGAATGAAAGAATTGTTATCTAAAATAGGACTGTTCCAACATCCTATGGCTCTGTAGGCTTGAAAAATCTCAAATTACTGCCTTAAAATTCTCTCTCATAAAATCCGTAAGCTCACTATAAAAGGGTTCTTGTTTCAGTTCTTCTCTCAAAAGTGGATCCTCTCTTTTGGTCCACTGAAGCATGTCACTATCCTAAGGAAAACCTTGTAAAAAGTATTTTATGGAATATGCTACATGAAACCCCTTGGGGGGTTGTGGTGAGGATATTTTCAGCTTTGAGTCATTTGCATCCTTCCCTTTCCCACTCCTCCTTTTGCCATGCACACACATATTCTTTGCCCTAGTAAGAATTCAGCACTAGAGCTCACATGTGAATCTACCCTGAAAATACAAAATCACAGTAGATTGGGTGTCTTTGGTAAGCATGTGAAACAGTTTCCACAGCATCATTGTTATGTGTGTATCTCTTAAATTACTGATTTGGTTTGGTTTTTTTTGTTCTGCATTAACCTTTCCAGTCCCTACCCTTCCAAAAGTACACTTAAAAACTGTGTCACACTTAAAAAACACTTCAAAAAAGGTCACAGACTGGTCCCAGAGAGAATCTCACTGTAATACCTGTCTTTTTTCAGCTGATCTTTCTTGAAAGCTTTGACCATACTCCAGAGGTGGAGCATCCTTTTTTGTCAGTCCTTGCCATTCTTTCAAGGCTTTTCTTACTCTTGCAGTTCTGTTGCTGCCCCTCCAATGGTACAAAGGAAGTAGCAGGAGCAACTGTGGAATAGATTCAATGGGGTTTGTTAAGTTTTCCTCTAGAAAAAGCCCCAGCATACTGGCATGTAAACAATATTGGTGTACATTTGTCTAGATTATTCCCAACAATGGCAGTATTTATTCCCAATAGTGAGGTTATGTTCTCAGCAGCAACTTCACTAGAACGTTTTTTTTAAGCCTGCTTGTTACATCTTTGGGGTTTCCCTTTTACCTGTTTCTTTAAATCAGAGGGGCATATAGTCATCACCCCCATATAGTCCTCACCTGAAGAATTATCAGTCTGTCTCTTGCTCCCTTTCTTTGCTGCTTGCCTGTTAATTCTCATTAAGCTTCTGCCTTGGATTTTAAAGCTATTAATCTAACCAACAGACTTCAGTAAATATCTTACTGTATGAGTTTTCCTAAACTTAGAGCGTCTGCCTTGATTTTTATTGAAACAGGCTTTCCCAGGCTGCTTGGCTTCTCTGTTTTCAGCAAGACAGCAAATTTATTACTTTCCTCCAGTTTGCTATTTTCACACCAAGGGGCTTTACATTATGATTAAGAGTTGAATCACCCAAGGACTTCTCAGTCTCCGCAGTTGTATCTTGTTCTGTTAAGGTATAGAAAGTTCAGAAGATTGCAAAATTGTGTGTGGGAACAGTCATTAAAACCCATGGATTCACAGAAGGGACCATCTAGTGGTACCACATCCTGTGGTAGTCAGGTTACTCATTTTCACTTATTTTTTTTCTCACTCAGAGCCAATAAATGAACTGTAACTCTTGCCAAACCCTACCTTTTATTTTGGCTTGCACATCTCTTGGAAACTTCTCATCTCGAACACCAAGATATGGAAGATACAGCTCTTCCCTTTGTGGGTTTGCAATAGTGGTTAATCACCCTAACTGTTAAAAATGTCTCCCTGCCTTCTAATTTGAAATTGTCTGAAATTCTGTGGAACAGCAGCTGCGAATCTGACAGAGCAGTGTTTCATGATCTTTCCCTGAAGTCATCTAGTAGCATTTAACATCTGCGGACCACTTGGGTTGCCAAGATTTTTACAAGCCTGCGGTGAGAGAGTTTGTGTTATAAAGAACACCCCACTTTTGTACTCTTTTTGTATGTGTGATTTTGATGACTTTTTTAGAAATCAGCTAACATCTCTGTATCCAGGTAGATTTATTGTGCTTTAGAGTATTAATGCAAATGTGCATTTGCTGTGTTCCTCATCTTCCATCCCTGTCTCCGTTCTGACTCCACATTCTCTATGCTGTCCTAGAAAAAAGTATCTTGGACAGAAATAGTAACTGGATTTGGGCAAATGTTGCAAGTGTTTGTCAATGCTAGAGAAGTAAAAATTAAAGCCTGGAGTGTGCACTGGTTTGTGCTTGAGCTCAAGGCTGGTTTAAAAAAACAAAACACACTTTCGTTACTTAAGAATTTGCTTCAAGTATGTTTGTGCTGCTTTATATTGCTTTTTGCAAATGAGAGTTTTGGTGGTACATGAAGAAAGAGCTTGTTTTTACTGAGGGGGACACATTTGGAGGCAGAAGAGAGGATGTGTGCCTGAAGCTTACATGTTGTCTCTTCCTGGGTTTTTGAGATGCCCCAACGAGTTTCTGAGGCAGGATGGTGTGGTGCTGCAAAGCTCCTTGTAGAGGAGATTGTCTGAGTAGCTTTGGGGTGGTTGTGAGAGATGTGAACAGCGTCTGAAGTCATCAGAAAGGAGAGAAAAAAAAAAAGTGAGCCCCAGAGGTGTGTCAGTTGTGAGATTCCTTGGAAAAAAATAGGGGCTGAGAGCAGGAGGATGGGATGAGATGACGGTTGGGTACCTGTGCCTGGGCAAGGGCGAAACGGAGCATGTTGTTTGCAGTATGTGTTAACTGTTGTGCTGCTTAGTTCTACTTTTGTGAAGTATTAGATGTCAGCAAAAAAAAAAAAAAAAATCCCTTGATATCATGGACTGCTTCAGAATGCCCTAAAACCTCAGAAAGGACAATGTTGCTTGCACTGCAAGCTGCTTAGGGCGTGCACTGAGCGCTCCACTTGCCTGTTAAGATTATTTTCAGGTACTAGAGGTGGTGTCACTCGAGTCTATTATAACAAGAACAGAAATATCGTGAGAAATGGAAATAAGAGAAGGGTCCCTGTCCCAGAATTTTCCTACTTGAGAAATACAGTATGTTTGCTACTCTTATGGCTTCTACTTTCAAATTATTTTTTCCTTAAGCTAAGCTCTACACAGGTAATATCTCTAGAGCTTTTGGATCAGAGGCACAGAAATGCTGAGTATTTGTACCACACTAGTGTGTGCCGAGTTGTTGAGTCATTCTTGTCCTACTGGGTGTCTAAGCTACAATCCAGCACTCGGCATCTCTAGCCTTTTCTGGGCTCACTGGGAGAAGAACAGATGACCTGGTGGCAGGTAGATAAGGACCCTGGGTGTTGAGGATCTCAATTCAGTTCTTTGATGTCCCCCAGAGGTTTTGTGCTAATTTGATAAAAATTTCAAAGGTGTTAAGGACACAGGATGTATATAGGAACTTAATGCCAGTTTTAGAAAGGTGTTAAGTGATTAGTTCCCACTGGTTTTCAGTAGGAGTTACATGCCTGGCTGCTGCTTTAAACCTTGCTAATTACCATCTTATAGCTTTAGGTACATTACTATCTGAAAGTGTTTCCTGCAGTCTTTATGTGACAGTTTCTCACTCATACAATAGGCGTAATGTTTCTTCATGTCACAATAATGAAAAGGGCGAGCCTGGAGGAGAGAAGTCTCTGGGGGAGACCTTAGAGCCCCTTCCAGCACCTAAAGGGGCTCCAGGAGAGATGGGGAGGGACTCTTGATCAGGGAGGGGAGCCATAGGATGAGGGGAACAATTTTAAACTGAAAGAGGGGAGATTTAGATGAGATCTCAGGAAGAAATTCTTTGCTGTGAGGGTGGTGAGACCCTGGCCCAGGTTGCCCAGAGAAGCTCTGGCTGCCCCATCCCTGGAGGGGTTCAAGGCCAGGTTGGATGGGGCTTTGATCAACCTGGTCTGGTGGGAGGTGTCCCTGCCCAGGGCAGGGGGTGGGACTGGATGGTCTTTAAGGCCCCTTCCAACCCGAACCATTCTGTGGTTCTATGAAAAATTGTCAGATCCTTAAGTTCTGTGGAATCATGGATGACACATTTAAACTAATCCTTTGAAGGGGACTTGATCTTCGCAGTTCCCTACTCATAACTTTAGTTACTTGGTTTTCTCAGCAACATCTGTAAGACTTTGTCTTTTATTTGGAAGCTGAGTTTTGTATAAAAAAAAAAAAAAAAAAAAAGTGTTGTCTTTATCTTGCCTCTGGAGCAATGCCCTATGAGCATAAAACACTGGGGCAGACAGCATTTCAGAGAACTACAATTGACGCAGATTATTGAGAGCGGAGGGGATGCTTGAATTAGTTTCATCTTGTTACAGGGATACTGAACAGACTGTGTTCTGCATCATGGCAATCTCACTGTGCTTCCAGTGGCTTTGGAAGGGATGGGATTAGAGGAATAGTGATTAAGATTATCCTTTCCTTTTAATGCTTGTGTTATGTCTATATTGGAATAGTCACTGTGATTATCCCTATACCGTGAGGTTGATTTCTTCTTGTCCTCCTGAGATGATGGAGCGGGAGTGTGGTTTTTATGCATAAATTTTGTGAGTGTCCGACAAACTCAATATTGGTTATGAGCTGAGAGGATCTTTCTTTAGGCATTGGTGTGAGATGCAATCTCTTTGTATTTTGCTTTTACATGAAATATCTGTCTCTGGCCTTCAAATGAAATATTTTGGTCCATTCCTGCTCTTGATCTCCTGTAATGTCTCTTGAAGTGGAATTATTTTTTCAGATTTGGAAGTGCTGTTTTGTTGGATACCACTCCATACTGCGTTTTACTTCAAATTATGTTATATTAAAGTTCAGTGAAGCTGAATCTCTGTTTTTATTTCTCTGCCAGTCAAATCAGTATCCTTCATCAATGGGAGGCAGAAAAAAAAAGTGGTTTGTGTAGGTGGCAGTGGCTTGATTGGCACACATGATAGGAACAAACAGGAGGAGATAAGTTGTTTTCTTTTTTTCATGTTCCTTTGTTTTCGAAGTTCCAGGTTTTCCTGTAGGGTCTTAAGCAGTTCTCAAAATAATGCAATTTCATCTTCCGAGGAACACATGCCCTGTCAACATATAATTTGTTGTCAGCTACAACAGAAGGCTCTTCCCTAGTGAAATCATTTAGGACCAGTTGCTGCTGCAGGTGTCTGTCTTCCTCATATCACCCCAGTCAGACACAGCTGATTTCTCTAATGACACCTGGAGACACGCTAAAAAGATAAGTTTGCTTGGAAAGGAAAGCATCAGTATGACCAACTCCATAAATCTATTCCTGCTTATAAGAAATGCTAAGAAAGCCTCTTCAATTCTTGATAGACTTGTAGGATTTTTTTGTATTGCTCTTTTTGAGTCAAAGCTGAAATACCACCTTGATAGGCTGTGGAACAGGGAGTAAAACCTGTAGGATAGGATAAAACTGTAACGTAAGGGGTAAACTACAGTCATAGCACCCAGTCGAAATATTAGTGGAGCTTAAGATTTTCAAAAATATGCTCCGTGGTGCCCTAATTCTGCTTCCTTCAAGGCATTGTCCGGAGCAAACATAAGCCAACGAAGAACAGTTTGACAACTCCCTGCTGTAAAGGTTTGGCCGCCGGAAAACCACAGGCTGCTTTTTAAACCCCTCATCTCTAAAAAGCTTGCACTGAACCAGCTCTAGGGTGGCTTGGTCTTTAAACTTCACTTTAACATTTCAGTTTCTGATTATGATTGTGAACTTGGCAAGCTGGACGTAGGCTTGTTTTGCTTTTCTACCTGGTTATTTTCCCAGGTAAGATTCTCAATGGATGATAAATCCATTTAAAGGTTAATGCAAGATATATCCTTAAAGTTGAGTTTTTCAATGCTAAGACTGCAATGTAGATGTAAGGGCTTATTTAAGCACATTTACAGGTTAATATGGTTATGGGTTCTTGGTTTTCTATATTTTTCTATCAGCAGGTTGTTTTTATTAGATTTGGTGGTTACTTTTGATTTGTCTACATGTGTTTGAATTGAAATTAAAATAATGGGGAAAATGATACTTCAATATAATCAGATACATAAACCAGACTTAAATATACTGTCTAGAAAATAAGCTTATAAGAATGTATTCTATTTAAAATTGATTTATTTAACTTATACAAGGTCGAATTAAATTGAGTATTTAATATAAGGCACATGGAAACCTGCAGTTACTTGCTTTGAGTGCGACCTACAAGAAGCGGGGAGGTTGCTCGCTTGGTAGTTTGAATGAGCAGGGAACTGAGGATTCCTTCGTTGGTGACAGCCCTGTCCAAATGGTGCAAATCATTACTCTGAATTTGAGGAGCTTTATCATGCTCTAAGGTCAAGGGCTATTTTCCTTTCAAATTCTTTCTCAAGTCAGCAAGCTATTTCCTAGCAAATTGTAATACCTTCCTAGTCATCTTTAAAATGTTCCTTTGCATGAATCCACACTCCAAATTTTTACTTAATTCCCATATTTTCACTTCTGCTCACCTTCTGATCACCTCAAATCCTCTTTATCCTAGTGAATTGTGCATGTGGAAAACTTCTTTTAAATAACGCTCTGTATGAGCACAAGATAATTATGTTTATCTATTTCACGCAAGCCCAGCTTTCACACCACATTAAGTCTGGGAAGTCAAGCATTTGGAAAAAAGCAGCATTACAGCTGAACAGCAAATCTATGTGATGCTTGTGTTGCCACTTCAGAAGTCTGCTTCTGTCAGAAATCCCTTTACCTTGTTTCTTCCTGTGGTTTTTTTGGTCAGCCTGACTCCAAAGGCTGTCCTTGAAGACAGTATTTCTTCTATTGGAAATCTGTTTCCTCCACTAGTCCTTCTCCAGTGCTGCAGAGTAACTTTAGTAGTGGAGACAGCAATGACCTCTATGGCTAGTTCCCATCAGGTGAATGGAAACCAGCTGATGAGGGAGTAGCACTGACTTTCACAGCTTGAGAAGTGAATCTATGAAGCTTCCTGTGTGGCTGGGATGAAAACTGGTAACTCCCTTTGCCAGCAGTAGCAAAGTTGGTTTCTTTTACTTTGATGTCCAGGAAGGTTATAAAGTGATTCTTCACATGAGTTGTTGGATTCACCTGTTGGGGCTTTTTAAGAGCTAAGAAGTGGGACTTGCTAGCACTTTATTTTTCAAATATGTATTTTTGTCTGACTTAGTTGAAGTTACAGTTTTTCTTTCGTTCTTGATAAGTGTAGAGCTTCAGTAGACTTTCGGATAAAACTTAAGTCATCTATTGGTGAACTCAGCTGCTGATCAGGAACAAAATGCATGTGCTTTTTTTATTTTAACACAAAGGATTAAGATGGAAGTTGCCATCTCATAAATTTTAAGCAAGGCTGCTGAAGTGGAGTATTTTATACTTTGTGAAACTGCATAGAATGCAAGTGCTCAATGAGATTGGACCCCATAGACACATCTGACAGCAGCTTTATAAAGCTGCTGTACATACAGTGAAGAAAAAATAATAGATAAAGGCCAGACATTTTTTTCAGACAGATACATTGCTATTGATAAACCACTATTGATTCACAAATGTGGGTACCTTCAGGTTTTCAGATGAGCATCTGGCACAGGTGTAGCTCTGCCTGGCAAAGAGCACAGGAGTTTTTGCCCTTTCATTGACAAATATGCAGTTAATAACTCAGGCTCACTTTGGTTCCAGAAATCAATCATAAGACTTTTACTCAGCCCTTTGGTATCTTTCTACTCCTTAATAAACAAGACAGCTGTCCTCTAAAATGCCAGGATTATAAATCTGGATGAGCATCCCTCAGTGACAGCACCTGGCTTCCCCCTGCTCCTCCTTACGGTAACTCATAGAAGTAAATTTTGCTGGGTGTGATACAAACACAAAGTAAAGAGTGTCTGTGCCCCATGGTGTTCACAGCATAAACGCAAGGTGAGAGAGCATGTGGGTACAACGATGTGCAGAAGGATAACGTGAACCTGTCCTGGTTTTGTGTCATCTTGGAGGGAGGAGTGTGAGGACAGAGACACTGGGTTGCCAGCAACAGGGTGAAGTTTCTCCTGTCATCAAGCAAATGCTGTTCTGTGATGAAGGTGCAATCATTCTCTACAAATGGTAACTTTATTACAGACTGGGCAAAAATTTGTGCCTTCTAGAAATTTTTTCATGTTATATAAAGACATCCTTTTAACTGCCAATGCTTGCTACTGTCAAGATTACAATGAAAACTCCAGGGCTGCTTCTCCTGATTGAAAATGTCATTGCTTGGTGTATAGGATATGTTTTTACTTGTTGGAACAAACCTGTACAGTATTTTACAGCTTTCTGTATAGTAAAGCTTCAAACTTATGCTTGCAGAAGGACAGAAAACCTATTCAGAGGGAATTCTCATACTTCCCTTTACAAAAGATCTCTTTAGTGGCGAGGACAGTCTGTTTGTAACTGTATAGAGATTATGTTCGTTGCTTTGCTGCTGCTGTGTGGCTGAAATGTTAGCTCACTGTCTGACTTTTTCTTCAGCTCATTGTAGAAATAGTTATTTGTCAGCTGCATCTAATGTATCAGTTGAAGATGACTCAAACAGCTTGGATGGAATTGTCTCGTCTTGCTCTCCTTGTCAGACCCATTCTTTAACCAATTTATTATGATGGTGAGGCATCAAGTGAAACAGTATGTTTGCATACCTAGAAAAGAATGAGTAAGATGACAGGCAATTAATTATGTTTGGTTTTCTCAAACCTTTTCTTCTCTTGTGTATGCTCTGTGTCCAACTAATGTTTTTTAGATATAGTGGCCAACTGAACCATTTGAAACTTTTTGAATTCAGTCACTGTGGAAAAAGTTGGAGCCTTATTTTTTTTGTCAGCTCAATTGCTGTTAGTCAGTAGCTGGGAGAAGAGAGAGACTAAAATTTGTGAGTAGCTGTGAGACAACGCAGTATTGAGCAGTTCTGTATTAGATGGCTGCTGCCTGACCAGTCCATCCATGCAGAGCTCCAGACTAACCCCATACGCTGTCTGTGCCGCAGGGAATGGGGCAGGAGTGGGAGCTACTGAGGGGGGATGGAGAGGGAAATAGATCTAATGGAAACCAGGCTTCTTTCCAGCTTCTGCAACTCGTTTGGTGCTGCCTTTGCACACCTTTCTCTTCCAAATCATAGAATGGTTAGAGCTGGAAGGGACCTTAAAGATGAACCAGTTCCACCCCCCTGCCCTGGGCAGGGACACCTCCCACCAGACCAGGTTGCACGAAGACCCGTCCAACCTGACCTTGAACCCCTCCAGGCATGGGGCAGCCACAGCTTCTCTGGGCAACCTGGGCCAGGGTCTCACCACCCTCACAGCAAAGAATTTCTTCCTGAGATCTCATCTAGATCTCCCCTCCTTCAGCACCAAACCCTTCCCCCTCGTCCTATGGCTCCCCTCCCTGATTGAGTCCCTCCCCATCTCTCCTGGAGCCCCTTTAGGTACTGGAAGGGGCTCTAAGGTCACCCCGGAGCCTCCTCTTCTCCAGGCTGAACCCCCCCAACTCTCTCAGCCTGTCCTCACAGCAGAGGGGCTCCAGCCCTTAGAGCATCTTCAAGGCTCACAACACTGCAAAAGCATCTGTGATAAAAGTATTTCAGGGGCCAAATAGAACTTCTTCTCATGGAAAAAACCACAACCAAACTTTAAACCCAGGTGTATGGAAGAGTGGTAGCTGCTGATCCCGTTCTGAGAGCTGTAACACTGCAGACCTCCATTCGGTTGGGTTTCTCCAGATCACGTCAGCAGAGGCTGTAGCTTGGCATTCTGCTCTTTGCTCTCTAGGAGAGGGGTGTTCAAGATAGCATTAGTTTTGTGGCTTTTAGGACTATTGTTTTTTTGGGTCTAAGACGACAGAGGGGCATATCCAGCTGGTGTCTTGTTTTAGTGGGGGGAAAAAAAACACCTTCTGATTATGATGGGCACAGGAGGATCACTGCTTGAGAGCATGGATTGGAGCCAAATCCTGTTCTGAAATGCATTAGTACAGATGTAGAGTCACTGCTTTAAATAAATAAATGAAGACATCTGGATTTGTGCTGCTGTAACAAAGCAGAATGTTGTCCTCTGGGTATAGTTCCTGCACACTGAATAGATAGAGGCTCAAACATTTTAAATATTGAAATGCTGTTATTGTTTCAAGGCATTCATTTAGCAAAAACTAACCAGGAAAATATGGAATGTGGCTACTACCTTTTGATGTGCCTCCAAGGGAGAGAATCCATCCTCACGGAAGGAGAGTGCTCAACAGCTCACCTGGAGACATAGGAGCTCCCTGGTGTAGTATGGCCCTTCCCAGGGATAGTATCTCACAGCTGTGGGGAAAGCCTTCCTCCAGAGGGGCAGCCTTTTTGTAACCCATAGTCTTGGACTTCAAGGTCCACAGACAGAGAGCTGTTGGTGATAATGTAACCTGAAATCATAGAATCATAGAATTGTCTAGGTTGGAAGGGAGCTTTAAGATCACTGAGTCCAACCATCAACCTAACTCTGATAAAAACCATCACTAAACCATGTCACTAAGCACCACGTCAACCCATCTTTTAAATACCTCCAGGGATGGTGCCTCAACCACTTTGCTGGGAAGCCTATTCCAATGCTTAATAACCCTTTCAGTGTAAACATTTTTCCTAATATCCAATCTGAACCTCCCCTGGCCCAACTTGAGGCCATTTCTTCTTGTCCTGTCGCCTGTGACTTGGGAGAAGAGACCGACCCCCCCCCTGGCTACACCCTCCTTTCAGGGAGTTGTAGAGAGCGAGAAAGTCTCCCCTCAGCCTCCTTTTCTCCAGGCTGAACACCCCCAGCTCCTTCAGCTGTTCTTCATAAGACTTATTCTCCAGACCCTGAAATCTTGCCTCACGTTTTGGTTTGATCTGATGCCCTTAGTTCTCTTCGCCTCACGTATTTTGCATTATCAACAAATAAGTAAAGCAGAGTTTGCATAAGTGTTCTTTGTTCTTCTGCTTTTGGCTTTATTGGAATTCATAATTGTAAATTGTGTATTAAAAATAATGGTAAATGTTGACACAGCATCTCCCTTTTTTAATTTCCTGCCTTTTCCCAGCAACCTCAGCATCAAATAGTTGTTTTTTCAACCACTGATGCACTAGATTGACCTGAAGACTATTCCAAATTATGTTCTCTCTGTTCTGCCAAGTCAATATTTTCTGTCTGCTCTTCTGTACATACCCCACATTATTAAGTCCTTTCCTTTATTACATCTCACCGTACCCTGGCTCCTGGGATAGGGCAAATATTTGCCTCCATGGGACTGTAGTGAGACTCAAATACTAAGAGGCACCACCAAAATTTTTTTTTTTCCTTGTGCTTAATTAAGGTGACTATTTGTACGTGTGTGTTTTTTTTTTTTACGCAGCCTAATTGGCCATATCATTCTGCACTACATAAGTCTTTCTCTGTTTAATTGCATGGCTCATTCCTTTGCTGTTGTAGAGGTGGTGCCTACTTGTCAGAGCACTGTTTCTGGCTCCGCTCAGTGATACACATTTCTTGGTCATGTCTGAGTATTTTAAAAGTCTGGCAGCTCTACAGATAGCGCTTTGTCTCAGCTTTGGTGAATGTATGTTTTGTGTGGCATTCCTGGGGTGTATTCTTGTCCTGAAGGTGCTGTGAGGATCAGCCCATTCTAGGTCTTGTTTTATTTACTGGAAACAAAAGAGCAGGAAAACAATGGAGAGACAGTTGGTTAATGAAACTGTGATAACGAAATCCATCCTCTCTACGTCCTTGGTCTGCAGTCTCACCTCTGCTTCCCAACACAAAATAGTAGGAAGGAAATTAAATACTTGATTTCTTTAAAGTTTTAATGCCATTGAAATCATGGTTCTAAGATTAGAGGAGACTTAAGCGGGTCCTGCCATTTTAAGTGGCTCATTACCAGGATGCTGAGAACAAACTTTCATCTTCACTAGATGGCATTAACAGTGACTGGATTATGCACATTTTGTATTATGTGACCTACCTCATTATCTCAAAGATTATTCACGATGAACCATTCCATTTCTTACGTGTCTTGGGCATGTGGTAGATTTTTCTGCTACTTTCCAAAACCCAGGTGTCCTCCTGGGGTCTTGTATGTTTGCCTTGATAGTGAAGTCTGCTTCTTCCTATTTATTAAGGAAGGCAGAGATAGTATTTGGCTTTCTCTGCCTTTCTCTCGTTATTTTCTGGATATCTGTACCTAAAAAATGAAGGGTCAGTGTAATATGAAGTGATTGGCTTGTCATTTCTGTCTCGAGTTGTCATCTGCAACAAAGGGCCCATCGCGCTGGGAAACGCAGGAGCTTGGTATTCCGAGAAAAACAACCACCACTGCATCCTGCAGCCTCTTTGTGCTGCTGAGATGTCTGGTGGCTTTCAACTGAAGTTTATACATCCAATTAAAAGAAAATCATTGCCCTAATTGTGAAGGACGTGGAAGACTGGTTTATGGATGATGTCAGTTTAAGTTTCCTACAGCTAGTTACCATGTAAGCAATGTAAATTCGCTGGGTGTGTTTTGATCCAGTAAAGGCAGGAGACTTTTCTGCCTTTTTGAAAATCTGAAACGCCAAATCTGTGTGAACCAATTTAATGTGATCCTGTGTCCAGGAGTGCAACAACTTTCTTTAGTAGCTGCTGGACTGTATTTAGATGAATACTTACTGGCTTCAGCCACTTTATATGGTGGTTTTTTATTTGCCTTTTTTCAGCCTTTGCCCAACAAAAATACTAACAGACTTTTTTCAGTTTATTTTGCCTAAAGCAGAAAATCTACTAAACGATTCTGGAAATAGAAGCTTGAGTAATAATGTAAGAATTTAGAAGCATTTTGATTAACTACATGGCCCTTTTGTATTTTGGGATAAAAGAAAGAAAGAAATTCTGGACCTTTTTTAATGGGAATTTTAATTATTCCTGTGTCTTTGGGGCAATACTGAATTGGAGATTTTCTTGCTGGGTCATATCCATGGGAGTGGAGGGAATACTCCCCCCTGCTTTGCTATTGCTCTTACAAATTCGTCTGATCGTTCTTTTAATGGACTGACCTGGAGCGAATCATGGAATCACAGAATAGTCTGGGTTGGAAGGGGCCTTTAAAGGCCATCTAGTCCAACCCTCCTGCCATGGGCAGGGACACCTTCAACTAGATCAGGTCCCTCAGAGCACCATCCAACCTGTCCTTGAATGTTTCCAGGGACAGGGCAGCCAGAGCTTCTCTGGGCAACCTGGGCCAGGGTCTCACCACCCTCACAGTAAAGAGTTTCTTCCTTGTATCTCATCTAAATCTCTCCTCTTTTGGTTTAAAGCCATTACCCCTTGTCCTATTGCTCCTAAATTGCTATGCCCTACTAAAAAGTCTGTCCCCATCTTTCTTACAGGACCCCTTTAATTACTGAAAGGCTGCAATAAGGTGAAGTATTTGCTCTACTTCTAAATACCCTACAGAAGTGACATTTCCACATTAAATTGCAAACACCTCACTTTTTGAATATTGGTACTCCAATGCCACAACAAGGGAGGAAAAAGTTTATTTACAAACTGCAAAAGAGCCTGAAACAAGATTCAAAGTTAGGTGTGATATTTGATAAATAGAAATAAATATTGTGTAGTGTGTTCTTGCAGAAGTAGAATCATAGTTGAATACATGTTGGGCAGCACGTTGCTGGACTCCCTGATTTCGGTGCACAGAAGATAAGGCTGTTAAAGATGAAAATGAACTCATGGCTAGTCTTTAAAGCTTGCTGTCTAAAACGGGCTAAAAGGGAATGATTAATGTCCATGTAGAGTAAGAAGACTATTCTTTTTTGAAAAACATAATTCTTATTATCCCTTTTGAAAAGCTCAATGTAACTTGAACAGGTCAAGATTAAAATTTCAGCTGTAGAAAGACGAGGCATTTCATACCCCGTGTGCAGGCACCAAGGCTCTCCCTCCCATGTTGGCTACCTGCTGAGAGGGGAAAAGGCTGCAGCCATTAAGTAAATGCTTTACGTCTTACTCGATGTGTGGAGGATCATCAGCTGAGATGAGAGAAGTTTTGTCATAAGAATGAAGTTGTCACCTTATATATCATACATAGTTTGTGATGTCCAGAACTTGGACTGTGATTTTTCTTGTATTTCTCAGCCTGTGTTGCTGTGTCTGGTAAGTTTAGTGTGATTAAGTTTGTCTGCTTTGTTGTTTGATGTGAAACAGTTTAGGTTACAGGCCTGAGCCTGTGGCAGTGCCCTGAAGCACAGCTGCTCAGATTTGGATCTATGTCATCAAAGCTATATAGGATTTCCCTGTGTCTGCTGATATGGAGCTTAGAAAAGGAAAATGATTTTCCACTAAGTATTCCATTCATTTTTCTGGAGACTGTTAGCACTTAAAAAAAAAAAAAATCTGAAGGAAATCTTAAGTGGCGGAAGGGGCACCTATGACAAAATAGCACTGTTCATGAGGCGGTCAAGAGGAGAAAAGCAAAGTGTGTTTGTGTGGCATTGAATCAGTGCGGAGAGAAAAGAACTGCAGGGGAGTTCTGCATGGCCTTTGTGTTACGGGGATAAGAGTCTGACAAAGGGAAGGTGGATGTGGAGAAACATTAATGAATAAAATGTCACCTATGAAAGCCATCATTGTCTTCTTTCTCCCTGTATCAAAGAACGCACAGGAGTGTTGGATGGCTAGCAGCACTCTCATTAAGTGGAGTAGGGAATGGAGGGTTTATCCTGGCCTTTTAGTTATACACAAGAGACAAAAAAGCTGTATTGTTATCACTAACTAGAGAAGACTTTGCACTTTTTTTCCTCCTTGTTCTTTCTGCAGTGAGATTGCACACACCTGCAACTCATAGATCAGTCCTCTTACTTGTTGACTACAATCATCTCTTTCTTGCCTGGGCCTCCTCTTGCTATTTTTTTGTTACAAATTACTTGAATTAAATATCTGAGTTTTAAACTCACAGAATGACATTGCCTATTTCTTTGCGATACCCATCCTATAGTTACTAATACTGATACTGCTTTTTCCCTTGCTTGAGCCTTGGGCAGTAGGTGCAGATACAAACTCCAGTGATAGAGCTTTTCCATCCTGAGTCAGCATGAGGCTGTTCATGGTCGACTCTTCAACACTGAGTTTGAATTACCTTGAGCAATGGGGCTTCTAAACTTTTACTCTAATAGTCTCACATCAAAAAATGCATTGTTTGCTGCCTTTAGCTCTTTGGCTCTTTCCTCATACCTATACATGAGCAAAACACCGTCTTGCACGTAATACGTTCCAAGGAGAAGATGAAAAAAACAAAGCTCAAGTGACAGATGTTAACCACAATACTTAATGCTCTGCTGGAAACAGAATGCTGATGGGGGCTGGATGAGAACCTGCAACTGCTGATTCTCCTCTTTGCATACAGGGATGAATGTCAGCAAGGTAACTGATGTCAGTGGAGTGGCTCTAGGTTTACACTAATGTTACTGCGTAAAAAAACATGCCCTTGATCATATTTGAAGACTGGCAAACTGAAAACTTCTCACTGATTGCAGTTGCAACATTTAAAGTAAAATCATATAGCTTTATTACCCCTGCTGCTCTTACTGCCCCATCCTTTCAGGTTTCCAGGGACCTGAGGGGACCCCTTTCATCTCCTAATTGAGGTATAGGAGGATACATTTTCTGCCGAGTTCTGGTTTTGCTTGCTTAAAAGCTCTTCCTTCAGGCAAAAGTCTATGCGACACTCTGTTAACACCAAGTGGCAGGGGGTTTTCTCCCCCTTCATCTGGGAGAAATCACAGAAAAAAGAAAATCAGCAATTTCTGTAAAACTCTGGAAGTGGATGATAACTTTTCAATTTTCATCAGAGCATAGTATGCATGTATGAATTTCAGAAAAAGTTGGTATTTCTTCTCTAAGTTACAGAGCATATAATACAGGAGAAAATATTCAGAAGAGATAGAGTTAAACCAATCTTTTAAATTTTAGTGGGGTGCATGACTGAGTCTGCTTTAAGTTCCTTTGTGAATCTTCCCTTTAACCTTTGGGATTTACCTACCTAGTGGAGAATGTGGAATGCACTTAATAGCTTTTTCTGGATAATTTCTTTTTACTCTCAAAATCTTTGCTGTTCAGTGAAAGGTTGCTGTACTTGTGTTTCACATAAACATGTAGAAATTTAACTGGACATCTTGTGTCTGCATTTATGCAACCCTGGGCCATCAGCAGTGGGGGAAGAGCTTCTCCCTCCCTGCACACCCTCCCTCGGAAGCAGCCCCCCCGACCCACTCGGGCAGATGGATGACCAAGGCTCAGCTTTGCCATGTGCCGTCAGTGTAACAAGAGTCAAGGAAAGGGAATTCTGGAGCTCGAGGCCATCCCTAGGGAATGGATCGCATCGTGCCCTCGCACACATATCTGTTTTTCTCCACTGCTGTCTCAGGGCATTAGCAGAGAAACTAAGCAATTTTAGCTATTCCCTGGAGATATCTCTAGTTTTCCTTTTAGCAGACAAAACACTTCGTTTTTTCCTAAAACCCTGGAGCGTTGCAGACTTTAATTTACAGAAATTAGTTTCTTAAACTGAAATTAGTTTAAATCCATGAATTTTGCAGAACTTGAGGAAACTATAGGGCATAAATAAAACAGCAGCACAGAGTTGAAAGAGGTCGAATGCACAGGACCAGCGAGCAGGTTTTCTACAGAATTGTTTGGGGCTGATCTTTTTCAAATGGAATAATTTAGCAGCACATAATGCATTCATATTCAAAGTGCCTTGTGCATATTCCAAGTGATTGCCTGCCAAACCCCTTTGCATTGCTTCAGGAAAGTGCGAAAAACTCTTCCGATGTTATAGATGGGGGAATTGGGTTGCAAAGTGACTTGTTTAAAGCAGGAAGGAACATTCTGTACCAGAAATGGTGCTCATATTTGAAAATTCGTTAATCTTCGCTTAGATTTCCTAAAACTAAGTCAAAGAGAGACACTGGGCATCCTGTCCTGAATTTTGTTGTAAGTGCAACCATTGATGTCAATGAACTTTGCATTGGGTCCAAACGACCATGTGATATAAGGCATTGAATTGTCATTGGTTTTATTTTTTAAAAATTTGTATTTCTGCAGATACATAAGTGACATGCCCTGTCTACAAAGGAATTTTTATACATAATATCTTTTTGGATGTTACCTCAGGTAACATTTGTATTACAAAACAGCTTGACTTTGCAGTGCTTGATTTTGAAAGCTGTCTGTGCATTTTCTAGCAATTTAAAATGCCTTGAAAACTTATAAATCCTATTTATAAAGGAAAGGAAGATACGCAATGTTTCTATGCCAAGTCTGAAGTGGTAATCAAAAAATGCATGTAGCTGTAGCAAGCATTGCTTTCCTATTTTTGTGGTATAACTTGGCTTTGTAAATGTAAATGAGTGCCTCTTTGTAACTTATTCTTGTATTACTCTTTAATTAAAACTATAACTATTAATGTCAAGCATATAATGTGAATCCTCTGTTTTTGTTGGCTGTTGCAGTGGCACAGGTTTTCATGGGCACCACCCTATTCCTTTACACTCAGAGGAGTGAACACATTATTGCAAATAAAAACAGTGTATTTTGCAAGCAGAATAAATTCTGGCGAGTCCACGAAGTGCTCTGCAGCAGCAGAGGTTGCCCTTTGGCTTTGCAAGAAAGGGTGCTTTCCTGAGGATGCTAGCTCTCATCCCTCTTGGAATTCTGCCTGTCAGTGAAATGGATGCTACAGGAGCTTTAGTTGCAGTTTCAGTTTTCAGGAATCTCTCTCTCTTTCAGCCATGAAAGACCAAGAAAGTTCTGGCTAATCCTGCCCTACTGTGTGCTGTTTCTGATAAAGCTCAACCACAACTGCCTCCTGATTCTTTACATTAACTTTGAAGCAGCTTCACCATGGAAGTGAACTTAACTCTAAAATAAGGGTGCACCGGGCATGTGTAGGGTGTTTTTTCTTTTTCCCCTCTATGTGTGTAACAATTCATTGAAAAACGTGCACAAGACGGCACTGGGAGACAGCTCTCCCTGTGATGAGCACTGCACCTCCTTAAGGTTTGAGTAGCCAGGATATGCTTTACCGTTTTCTCATTGCAGTGAAGCAATCTAAACTTTACATGAACTTAATTAGGAAACTTAGCAGTGGGATAGGTTCAGCAACGAAAGGTTCAACCTCATTCAGCAATGAGGCTGGGCTGTGAATGCAAAAAAGATGTGGTATGTGTGGAGACATTTGACAGTAATTTGCACAGATCAGTCCTTGGATGCTCATTGTAAATTGGTTGCTATTGCCTAAATGTGGAGAATAAGCCAAGGAATTTTTTTTTTTCATGGATGGTGCTGTGTTGGAGGCTTTTTCAAACTCCTGATCAATAAAAGCACTTTGATCCCTTCTTATAACACTGTCTTCATAACCAAACTGAAGATTTCCAGTTGTGTACCACAGATTGTTATACTAATTTACTTTTACAGTCTCTTATGCTGTTCGTAATCACAGAATCTTCTTGGTTGGAAGGGACCTTTTGAGATCATTGAGTCCAACCAAAAAAAAACCAACAACCCACAACAACAACAAAAACAAACAAACAAAAACCCCAAACACCAAAAATAAAACAAAAACAAAAAACACTTATTTGGGTCCTGCTCCTATTTGCAGAAAAAAGAACTCTTCCATGATGTCACTTTATGATCCAGTAGAAATGTCCTGCCACGCTTGATTCTCTTCAGCATCACAGTTTTCCTTCACGTCGGTCTCGCTGCCTGCCTCCTCCCCTTGCTCCTTGCCTTCACCCAGCATTCTCCCTACCCTACTTCTCCTTTCAAACCAATTTCTTCTGTGCTTTTCTCACTGTGCATTCCATTGATTAACTAATCTGGAATGAAAATACAAACCTGTGATGTTTATTTTTGTGTATCTCACTTATAATGCACAAAAATCCATCGGAGGGAACACAACATCTGTGCAGTTCTTCGTTAGCAGCTATTTGCTGCTCTTGTAACACAGGAACAAAGAGACATCCAAGGAATTTGGAAGGTAGTGTATTTAAAACTGATAAAAAAGAGCACACATTTTACTTGTGCCATTCTGTCTTGAGGCATTTCAGGAAAATAACTGAGTAGGCTTGGCAAAAGATTAGACGCTTAACTTGAAAATCCACAGTTAAATTATGTAGGATGAAGTTCTAGAGGCGAGATAAAGCTGCCTGCTTTAGGACATCAGCCAGCCATGCGCTGCCTGGGGTTAGGCACTGCCTCCCTCCCCATGAGCCTCGTTACTGCACATAATGATCTTTTGCTGGTTGCTTACACCTTCCTCCGTAGCCAGCGCCTGTTGGAGGCCGAGCGCTGGACGAGCTGCTTCATTGTTTTAATCCAATATGTTACTCTTGCTTTAGTTTACCTAAGTACACCAATTAATTGGTCATAAAGTTGTTCAGGCATTTCATTAATAGGGACCGCGAGTGATTTACAACCCACGGGAATAATGTATCAGATGAACTGTGGAGTTTGGTCTGGCTTCTTTCTGAAAGACTCTGTATGGCTATGCCGCTTGCATAGCAAAGAGCTGCGCTGCAGCCATTGGTATTCAAGGAGTGCTACCCAAAGGGAATTTTAAAAAAATAATTAGGGCGTTTTATCCTTTTTCTTCCCCTCTTTCCTTAGCACTTTGCCTACATGATGATTTTTGACGGAGACGTACGCGGTGCCGGGCTCCCTCCCCCTTCTCGATGTACTTAGGCTTATTGTTACTGCAGCAAAGGGAGGCTGTTGCTATGAAAAGGAAGAAGGTTACTAGATCACAGCCCTCATAAATATCCGATGAAACCAGCGGGAGGGAATTTAGGTTGGGAGTAAATGACACAAAGCCCTGTGTTGGTTTTACACGTGTGGGGGGAAACCTAAACAATCAATCTTTCTGTGCTGACAATTGAATATTTCTTCCCTTTGCTTTACTACGGTATTTCTGTTTCTATGGCAACCAGGGATTTTTGCAGGCTGGCAAACTCTCCTACAACAAATCCAGGGAAACAGGTGTTGGCCAAGGCTTTTAGTTTTGCCAGGGATGCTCCAGCTGTGGTCTCCAGAGGAGGATTTGGCCCCAAGTCTGTGGGATGCTCCTCGTGAGCGATGCTCTGCCGTTGTGTCCCATGGGTCACTGCTGCCCACGATTAGTGTCTTGTCTGTTAAGGGTTTAGCCTGAGAATTGAAATGGAACTACCAGGACGCTGATTTCAGAGTATAAATCGAAGATACAGATGGGGTCAGAAAGCCATGACTTATCTTTCATACAGGCAATTTTGTGGTGGTGTGGTATTTTAAGAAGGTATTGTTTCCTCTTTCACATCAAGTGTGAGTCACTGTGGTTGCGAGTTCAGTCGCCTCATTACCTTATGTCCTCCAGATTGTTTCATTGATCCAAGCTGTTTCTAATAAGCTGCAGTAATACCCAGCACACGTTATCTTTGGATGCTAAGGAGTGTAAAAATTAGTTAGGCTTAATAATTTAGATCCATGAGTTGCCACTGGAATAAACAGCCTGGGCAAGTAGGCTCAGAAGGGAGCTATTCTGTTTTTGTATCCTCTGTGAAGAAAGGAAAAGAACTACAAGCTTTTTCTTAATCCTGTCTCTGTAGGCAGCCAGCGAGACGTCTTACTGACGGTTGTACCGAGGGGAGAGGGAGAGCTTTCCATAAGCATGACTTCACATGTCAGCCCCCGGATGGGTGTAGTGGTCCTGGCAGCTCAGGGCTGATGGTGGGGTCCCTTCTCCGTCCCTCCTGGTGGTCTCAGAGCACAGCCGTGTCCTGATGGTTGCTTTTACCGTGAGATCGGACAAAAGAGAATGCTTTTTAGACTCTAAAATCAGGCCTGTGGACTTGTATCAGAAAAGGAATTTGGGGTTTCTTTCTCTGTGCAGAGAAGGGGTTCCACATTGCGACAGCCCACCAGTCACGTATCGGTAAGGCACCGTATTGTACTTACACTATGATTATAGTATTTTGCTCTCTGTATAATTTCCCTACTGCTGGACATGTTGCTGAATGAGGGGAAGGGCAGGAAGACAGTTGTCTTGCTAAGTGCGTCTCTTTCATTGGTAGCACTGAACAAAGCATAAAATAGTCACTAAAGAAAAAGTTGTTTTGGTGCAAAATGGTACACCCTGTTTTCTTGCTGGGGAGAGAAGGTAAAATAAAACAAGTAGAGATTAAAGAGGGATTGTTCTCCTCCCAACACAACGTTCAGTAATATGAAGATGTGAACTGCAGAGTATGAACTGGTGTTTGTAATGTTCAGGAAAAGCTGGCTACCTGACAGCGGCATGGACTTGCCTCCTTCTATATGCTATCCAGTCTAATGTGTTTTGGAAGAGGCAGGTGAAATTAAGAAATTGATTCTTATCGAAGTGCTCAAATTCTTATTGCGTACCCAAGTCTCTTCAGACTTGTTCTAGAAGTGTCACTGGATATCAGGCTGCCATGCCACGGCAGGATTGAAAATGCTCTGAATAACCCCAACGGGTAAATTTGGACATACCTATTTTTGCTTCAAGGTGGAGTCTGGAGGCGGAGGCCAATGTTTAAAATAAATAAAAATTGGAGCTTTAAAAGGTTTTGTAGCAGCTTAGCTGTGAGTGTTCTGTGTTTATATCTGAGTGACAGAACTCAAACTACCCAAATGTAAATGTGCTTCATAAGTAAATGTAACTGGGGTCTTTATTCAGCACATTGTGGAATACTTCTCTTTCTCACTATGGCTGTCATTTTGAATAGTTTGTATGTTCTGTGGATCATGCTCAGGAAAGTATCCATCCACAAATGATTCCTTTAAAGCAGTGTGTCTGTCTACTCACCGTGGTGTTCAAGCAGTATTTACTTCTGCTAGACCTGGAGGGCTCCTCTGGGTGGAGTGGCAGGGCAGAAACCACGGCGCTGGGAGCTGAGCGCTTTCAGGCAGAGATGATTTGATTATGATCCTTCTGGATGTTCTCGCTCTGCCTGTGCCCATTGAGACAAGGATGAGAACTGAGGGGATGGATTGTGGTACTTGTCTCAAATGAGCTTTCAACTAAGTCCGTGTGCTGGTTGAACAAATCAGTAGGGCCTATGATTTCTCCTGACTGAGTAGAAAAGAGATGGATTCAGGTCCTGTGCCAGCCACTTATCCTCTTCTTCCACTCACAAATGTAAATAAATGTTCTTTTGCTTCTTGTACCCCTGCAGAGATTAGAGAGCCCAAGAATTAACCCAGCCTGAGTGCTCAGAGTTGCAGGAGGATTCAGTTTTTGCTGACAGAACCTTGAACTAATCATATAATCACTTGTTGTCTCATTTAGCTCTCTGTACAGGGACATACAAGGGGTGTTACTTATTAGCACATAAACATCTTCAAGTGATCAGAAAATTAAGGCTGGAAGTTCAGCAAGGCATTTTTTCAGGCTCTCCCCCGACACAAGATTAAGTCTGTCTAATCTTCATAGGAGAAGTTTGGTTTTTTTTTAGTGTCCAATGCTGGAGAGCCAGTAGTTTTCCCAGGCAAACGGTCCCATTGCTTGCCCCCACTCCTTTCAATGAGAGATTCGTAAACATCTTTCCTCTGGTGCGGTTCTCCACGGTCACTTATGAAAGTGCTTCCAGATGCTTCCAAAGTTTTCAGCATCATGCTAGATCATGTTTTGTTTTGAAGTGTCAGATGCTTCATTAGGATTTTCTGAATGATTGTTGGGAACTACTGTACTTACAATACAGAAACAGGGTTTAGAAGTCTGTCTGACAAGACAGTGTCAAAAGCCTCACCGGAATCTAAATAACTAACCTTTGATATTCCTTTACCCAACAGTCCGTTACATGGCTATGGAAAGAAACTAGATTGATCCTTGACAAATCTGTATTGGCTGTTACCCATTTCCTTATCATCCAAACGCATATAGGTGGTTTGTTTACCAATATGTGCTATTGCTTTGAGGGGGAATTTAAAGTTAAGCCCCCTGGTCTATAATTAGCTGGCTGGTTTTGTTTGTTTGTTTTAAATAAGTACTATGTCTGCCTTTGTGCCTCTTCTGCATTCTCATCAGTCCTCTGAGTTACTCAATGAAAACCTTTAATGAAAACACTGGTTCTGAGAATTTGAGGTCCAGCCAAGTTACAGATATCTGACATCATCTGATATCTGGGTAGATAGGCCCAACTATTCCCCCCCCCCCCCAATTTTACCTGCTATCATGATACTGTTTTCTTATTATTAGCTTCTCTAGTTTTACCTCTTTATTACAGTACAATATTTTCTCGGTAGTTTTTATATCCTTTCTTTAGTTATCTCAGTGTTACTGGCCTTTCTGATTTTGGTCTTTACCTGCCCCTGCCACGTCTTTGAGCTCTCTTAAATAATATGGTCCAGTTTTCACCTTCTTTAGACTTCCTGCTTGCACAGGAGGTCATTGAAGAACTTGTGATCTAGTTCTCTCAGTTTCTCACTGCTATCCATTCTCTGTGCTGTGAAAGGCTTTTTTTTTTTTTTTGATGTTGTTGTTTTTTAAGAACTGCAAGATTTCCAGAACTGTTGCTATCTTCTGGCTTGTTTCATGTGGCACATTATCTGCCACTCATCTGAACCCACTGAAATCTGCTTTTTTTGATTGTTTCCTTTGTTTTTGCCACTGTTCTTCCATGAACTGTGAACGCTACTGCTTTGTGGTTGCTGTCATTCAAATTGGTTTCAGCTTTCATACTGGTTTCAACCACTTCCACTTCATTTGGTCAAGTTAAAGCTAAAGAGTCTCTTAGCTGCTCGTTCTCCTTTTGTATCAAAACCTGATTCCTAATATATTTATTTCCAAGCCTTTTTTTAACAGTCAGTGATGGTTAGTATTACTTTTCCAACAAAGGGGTGTTCCTATCACTGCAGTTATCCAAGTGTTGATCATGCTTCTGGCATCTGGGTGAAAAATACTTCTGCATGATTGATCTTAGTCCGAAGGCAAGAACTGAAAAACGTAACTATGTGCTTGTACCAGAAGTAGGGTCAGCAGGGCTGTAACAGGCTGTGTAATCAGGGTTGCCCTTTTCTCCTCATCTTTCCACAGCTGTTAAAGTTGCCCAGAATAAGGAATATTTTCTGCCAAGCTGCAAATCGTCTGGATGAGGGATGATACATCATTAAGCAATGAATTTTGGGAAAACTTTGCTCCTGCAGGTGAAGTCCAGCAGCCATTTGCCCTCCAAAGAACCAATCCCAAACAGCACAGGCACATAGAACTATTTCCTACTGATGTGGTGTGCTCTGGTCATCTACAGTTCAAAATAAGAAGGTAATTTAGCTCTAAGGAGCTATAAGTGAGGGTGGGATAACTGATGGGCTTTGCTGACTATTATCCAGGGTTAGATTTTTCAAAATGGAACAGAGGGGTTCAACCAAATAAGAATGTGAGGGAATGCCTTGCAAAAAGTGGTGGGATTGGAACCATCTCTCTGGTTCCAGTACTAGCACAGGCTTCATTAATAAACATTTCTTTCTTACTGTTTGATCTGATTGCAGTTTAATTTTTTTGGGTTCCTTCCAGAAGGAGCTTGTGCCTTCTGTCTCTGGCTCTCTCCACCTCATCCCTCGCAGGAGAGGGAGCATCTAATTAGATTTCATGTTCCAACTTAGGAACAACCTCTGGTTTTGGCTGCCACTTCACAAAACCGTACTGAGAGTGTGAGGGGGAGATGAGAGCAAACAGTGATTCAGGCAGATGTTACAACTTCACAAAGAAGAGGGGGGAAAAAATGGGAACACGTTATCCTTCTCTAATTATTGCAGCATGGCTTAATATCTTACTTTTCTGGGGGGCGTACAGCAAGCTGTAGAGTATTCGGGGCTTTGATTTCAGGTTAAAGATGAACATTCTTATTCTCAAGAGTGTCGAGTTCTCCATGCCTTCTCAAGGCACAGAAGGGATAGACGCAGAGAACGTAGAGTTAAACAAAGGAACACTTGAGACTGCTTCAGAAGATCATAGGTATTCAGTTCTGTTTTCACCTTTTCCTTCACATACTGGTCCTGGTGTGCTCCTTGATCTTCTGGCAGCTGGAGGTGCACCTGTTGCCGCCTGTTAAAAGTGACATGTTAGTGGAATTACAGGGACTTCATTTCAATTCATGTCTGAGAAACAAGGAACAGTGAGTTTAGGGAAAACCTGACTAATAAGAGACCTTAAGCAATGTGGGTTTTTTAAGCTATGTTATGTACCTTTAATCTTTCTGAAGATTATAGGGTGACAGGATTTTCTAGAAATGGGCAGGATCGTTAAAACAGTGTGTGGAGATCAGCTGTGAAATGACTACTTCTATCATAACCCCTCAAAGAGACCTCTCTTTATGCTGTTGGGAGATAAGCGTAGGTTGTACCTGGAAACTTATAATAAATGCTAATTGAGTTTAAGAATTACTTCTAAAACTGCTGTTTTTTCTATTTCTAGGGAGGAAAGAAGGGGAAGAGGGTAGAATTGTGACTTCTTTGAATGGTGACTGAGCTAATTGACAAAACATGTTATTAGGCTGTGTGTGTAAAAATACTTTTCTGTGCTTTGTAATAGATTCCTCTAGTTTACAGAAACACGCTTTGTTTAGAAACAGCTATGGTTGCGTGAGAACTTGCTTCACCCACCCACGTGGTTGAAAAAACAAGTATCTGAAGAATGAGGAAAAACATCCCCACTCTTCATCGTTTTTAGCTGCTTTCATAATACCTGCTGAGGTGCATGTTTCCTTTGCTTGCAGCAGACATAAAAAAGCAAACGTGGATCCTGCTGTCACCCAATACACACAGATTTTCTTGGTTATGTAGGGAGTGACACTGCTCCGGTAGTGGGTTGAGATGTTTTCTCTCACCTGGCAGTGCAGGTTTGCAGGTCTCTCGTGGTGGCATCTCGTAATTGTCCTGCTTTTTAATCTGGGTCACGGGGAACTGTCTGAGTAGTGAAGGTCTGGTGCCTGTGTGGCTTTGTCCTCTCTGTGGGTGTCCATGAGTGGGGTATGTGGGTTATGTAGACAGCTGTTAAAAAAAAGGCACTATAAAGAATAAAAGGTTGGGTCACCTTGTGGCACAGGAGATCAAGGTTTAAGATGACCTCTTGTACACAAGTTCTACCTGTCTAAAAGCTTACGAGACAGCAGCCTGGCCTAACCTGGCTGCTTTGTCTGAGCCTGATGGCATGAACTAGATTTGCCAACACAATCCCTTTGCTCTCTAGGGAAATGTTTGCTGTTTTTCTTATCGCAGGTTCTTAGCTGTGACAGGACACATCCTCACCTTCCCAGAAGCCAGGCGGGTTTGCCCTTCCCAATAAATAACAAAGTCCGTTGCGTCTTTGTGACCCTTGATGTGTTTTGTCGAGGAATAATCCTGTTGTTCTCTCTTGCTCCATGTACCTTGTAATTAATTCTGAACATGAGATATCCAGTGCCGCAACAGAGTCTTCAAAACGTAGGTTAGTATTAAGCTATTGGGGAAATTGTCCCTCCTCTCTATGCTTTCCCAGTCTGGATGGATGTGATTGCCAGGCACTCTGTGCAAATTCTTCCCTTTGGATTTTGCAGCTGTCCCGGGAGCAGGTTTTGCTCCTGTTTGTGCTCTCCCATCCTGGGCAGAGGGAAGGAAACTGTGTGCTGAAGCCTACTTCTGATGAAAGGAGCAGTGTCGACAATAGCTAAATTTTCCCTGTGGGCCTTTACAACTGTCAGGGAAAAAACCAGTGTGTTTTCTCCACTTCAAGCACGTGCAACATAAACAGTGTTCCTGCTCCCGTCCCTCCCTTGTGTCACCATGCCACCTGAAGAGCTCAATGAGGCTCAAGTAAGCAGGAGGCTGAGATGTGGCCGTCACTATCCCCAAAGGCAGAGTGAGCTCTTCTGCCAGCAGTGACAGCAGGAAAGGAGAAAATCACCTATTTAACTACCTATTTAATGGTTTATATGCACGTAGGCTGGGACCAGTAATTTTTTTTACTGTAAGTTGCCCATGACACCTTTACTGCAAACACAGTGTAAATGCTGCAAACCCCTCTGCGGGTCTTGGTGTCTCTCCAGGAGCAGCATCGCCTGCTAAAGGTGAGAGCTGGTGCCTGCCTTTGACCTACTTCTGGAATTTGTGTGTCTAAATCCATCCCATAGCATTCATTCCCCTGAAGCAGATTTCAAGTAGAACGTCATTACGCATAAAGCAGCTACTAGGGAAGGGAGAAAATACCAAAGAGCTGATGTTAATGTATGATGCAAAGTGCCATGTGCCACAGAAATTTAAGTACTCTGTGTGGGGACTGAACTTTGTGCTTCCAGGCACAGCAGCAGCACCCAGCGCTTGGGCTGGAGGAGGCAGGTTAGTTTGTAAAGAATAATACATTCTAACCTATATAGGTAGACTGGGAACTAAAGAGAAAAAAGCTGATGGTGTTGAGGAGGTTACAGAAAACCAAGTTGGGGAAAGATTGAATTATGTTTTGTGGGAACAAAGAAAGAACTTGTTAATCCAACAACTTCATTGACCCAAAAACACAGAAGAGGAAGAGTGAAAGTCCCTGTCACTTGGGGAGGAGGGGGGAACATTGAAATTGGAGGAGAGCTGAAAATTATGCCTTCTGAATTTGTGTCAGAAAAAAGAGAGAAAGCTGAAATCTGGCACCAATAAGTATGACTAGTGTTAGTCTGTGTACAGGAGTGTTGTTTTGATGGGGTTCTGCTTCGGGCAGTTATACCTACTGAACGCCAGCAATGCCAGCAGTTAATGACTGCAGCAGTAGCAAAAGTTTTTACACTTTAAAAGCCATGAAAACCATAATTTTTAAGAAGTATCTGTTCCAACTTTCAAGTTCTTTGGTACAGGCAGATTAACCCCATGTGATCCTTTTGATTTGTCTTCTGTACTAAGATCTCCATTTAAAAAAAAAAAAAGGAGAAAGTTGCAGTCCCATGGCAGGATGAAACAGCTCTTTTTACCTGTTTTTCCTAGTGCAAACTGCCAGTAGAAAAAAACCTGGAGGTTGTTCATGAGGTATAATAAATACTTTCTGTTGATGCACTGCCTTAGAGTTTATTTGGGCTTTTTTACATCATTACAACAGAAATCCTGATCAGCTGTGTCTCTACAACAGGAAACTGATCATTACAAGCAGGAAAGTACAAATCTAGAGGGTAATTTCGCTCAGGTCTTGAGAGAAAAATAAGCTGCTTGCAGGGGGTCGGGAGAGAGAGGGCAGTCTGGCGGAGGTACAGGTAGGGAGATCTGGCATTCAAAACCCCTCTGGTTGATTAAAGAAATATTTTCCTGTTTTTCTTCCCTCCCTGTTCATGTGAAGAAAATAACATGGCAGAATTCTTCAGATGTCATTCTAGGCAGATGCGGATGCTCTTTCATACAGAGGACAGGGACAACTATGGGACCAGAAAGGTGGTGCTCTTTGAAGCTTATAAACCCTCCAAAGGAACTGCTGACCACAAAAGAAGATTGGAGACCTGTACATCTATTTTGGATGCAGGACAGAAATAATTCATAACCTCACACGTTTCAGATCACAAGACAATGAGAATCATGCCTATATTTTGTGCTTAGAGCAAACCCATGTGAGATCGCATACCCACCCTAGGCCAGGCAGAGCAAGGGGGAGCTCTGCCCTGCATTTCCCTACCTTTTCAGGTTTTGGAGAACTTAAAGCGGCTTTACATTTTTAGCTGGCCAAATCAGTCATCTTCTGTGACCTACTTCTCATCAAGTATGAACAGGTTTTTATCTATGGGGGTAATAGCCTGTGATCTACACTCAACGTTTTCAATGTAGGTGCCGCTGCTGAAGCATGGCTGACAGTAATAACCTAAAGCACCTTTAGCCTGAGATTCCTAAACTTCACTTCCATGGCAAATTATCTTTACCAGTGTTGCTCTGTACCTTTTTTCCTAATTTTTGAAGCAAATTACCAACTTCAGCCAAATTCCAAACAGGAGTTAGTCTTGGGTAAAATTTTGCGACGATGGGGTGGGGGGATGGTAGGTAGGAAGGAGCCCCCAAATGAGCTGGCTCAACTCGTTGGGTTCTGCTCCAGCTGGCTCGGGTCCATGAGCTGCTGTGTTGGGAGGGGACGGGAGGTGCTGTAATTAAGTTGTGGGAATGTAAGGAGATAAAAGGGACAACAGTTCAGAAAGCTTATTTCTGAACATCACATCATGTTTTTGCTGGTTGCTTGTTTCTGTTGTTGGCATGTTTTTAATGATGCTATTCGTTCCCTATTAATTAACTTTGCTTCAGACTACCTTATGGCTTCTAACAAGCCTTTTTGAGAAGCACTCTCCTGGTTCAGCAGCCACAGGCGTGTGTTTGTGCTTTCCTATTGCTGTACATGTGCCATGCTAAAAAGTGGGAAGGTGTTTGCCCTGCTCTGGCTTGTGTTCTTACATGATCAAAGGCTTCTTTGCTGCACTCCAAAAGCGTAAGTCTAACTACTTTTACGGTTCCTTTCCAATTAGCTCTATTTAAATACTCGGCTATTTGACTTTATATATGGAGAGGGTTTGAGCAGAGTATACTCATCCTCACGAGGACTTTTACGCAACTGCTCCAAGAGAAGTTCATTTTGGCTGGAGCACTTCAGGCTGAAATTGCTGGTTGCGAGTGTGTGGAACCAGCAATTTATAACTGAAGGGCTTTTGAAATCTTCCCAATAGTGGAGACCTCCAGCCTGTCTCTGGCTTCTGGATGAAGTAATGCTTGTCTTGAGCTATGATTCCTTATTTAAGGTCATCAAAGCTAATGCTATGGCTGAATCTTTCATAATTGCTCTTTCTCTGAAGTCCCCTTGGCTCACCTTATTATTTGGCCTCAACAAATCGGGGGGAAAAAGGCAATGAAGTCAGTGGAGATTTCTGCTTTGGATTATCCTGGGCCATTCAACTCTAATCTTCAACCTGGTGAAGTTAGGTTGAAGTTGATATTTTTCCACTGGTTTCAGCGAACTGTTGCAAAGGGATTTTTTTTTTTCCTCATGAGCTGAACTGGTATTAACTGCTCTTTTAATATTTTCTGGTTTGTATCTCTTTTATAATGCAGGACAGTTAATGCTACTTTGTTTCTGAGGTACGGATAAACATGTTGTCTTTCTGTGTTATGCCTCTGATAACATTATTTAAAAAAAACAAATCCAAACTGACCACCAAAAAACCCCACCCCAAAATCAAAACCAAATCAAACTCCCAAGGCTCTCATCTTCTCTCTCCCCCCCCAATAAAACCCCAAAGAGCGAGCTCCAGGTTGACCAGAGTGTTGTTTGAGTCTCGGTACCCTTTTGCCTATACATTTTTTGGGGTCTATGTGGCTAGAGACATTCAGATGAGTAGAGAAGACCTCTGCTTTGACAGCCGTATGCTTTGGAACAAATCTAGTTGTTACTTTTCCCTTTTTAGTTGGAGTTGTCTATAGACATTGTAGTGCTCAGTATTTTTGCTTCAGCATCTTTTTCAAAGTTAGTGCTTATTTGCAATCCTAGATCTGTACACAGTTGATTATTTCCTACGTGAATGAAAATTATCTCAGGCAGTATTACAGATGCAATTTTTATGACAAGACAGCATGTATCTGTAAACATATTTTCAGTGAATATTTGTACACAGTCTAATGTCTTATTTTCGCGAAAGGAGTGTGCCAGAAAGGACTGCATTTAAGAACTGTACACCTGGTATCAGTGTGATTAGAGGCAAGATTGCTTCCCAGCTTTAGAAAGAGTTTTTGCTGTTTGCTAACTAGTTGCCATGGTGGCACTAGTTTTGTTTCTGTAAATTTAGACTGTGCCTTCTTTGTTGTTAAGGCCTTATGAGGACTATATCGCTATATATGTGCTTAGAGTATAGATTGCTTGGATGCTCATTGTTTAAATAGGCAAGTCTGGAGATCTTGTGCATAGAATTGGCAGATAGACATTTAAGTGGTTTAGCAGAAAATTGCTATAGCCATTTCCCCCAGATTCAGCAGTTTTAGATTATTGGTTCCAAATTGCATTCTTTTTTTATTCACTTTGTTTTTTTTCTCCTTTAACAAGTGAGGGTAACAACCAAAGGTCCTGTCATCCTCTGAAGAGCCCAGACCGGGCTGCTTTCTTCTTATTCTGGGCAAGTGGTAGGCATTAAAGAAAGTAAGAAAGTATTCTCTCCATGCTTTTTATCCTCATCGTTTCAGGAGCTGGATTGTTTGACTGTAATGGGGCATGTATTTCATGGAGCTAAATCTTCTTCTGCTTTTAGCTATTATGGAGGAGGCAATCAGGCAACTGAGAAGCTTTGGAGGAATTGAACAGTGTTGAAACAGTGTGGAAACACAGTGTGAAGCAAACATCTCTGCTTGGCCCTCTGATAATATTTTTAGGCAATTGAATTTGTGACAGTGGATGAGGAATGGAGGAAGAGTTTGGCTTTGTGTAAATATTCCAAATGAAAAGTGCTAATTTCTGCATCATTTTTGATGTGCTAATGATAGCAGTGCTTTTGCTCTGTTCTGTACTGTCAGTTCAGTCTGGAAATCAAGGTTACTTTGGGTTGTCTGTATCTTCTGCAGCGTTGGAAAAAATATTCTCCTACCTACTAGTTGTGCCACAGGGTCTGTTCAGGTCTACAAAGTCTGAGGACTTGGGGTTTGGTTTACTGTTTGTAAAACAGATCAGGAAAACAGCTGATGATGCCTATACGTGGTTCTTGCACTGTTAAATAGAAAGACTGACATTTTTAATGAGACTTTCGCTGCTGTGGAGTACGTCTAAACAGTTCATGTGGATGAGAAATTAATTTTCTTTGGTCGAGTAAGATTGTTTCTTCTCATAGTTGACTACATGGAGAACGCTACACAGGAGAAAAGGACCCAAAGTAACAATTTAGTATTTTTTTAGCTGCTAAAAAGCACCTGGCACTTCCAGTAAGAGCACTTTTCTAATATTAGGGCTTGCAGCACCCATTTTATAAGTGGGAAAGGAATCCGATCTGATCGCAGCCAATCCTAATTCCTTCACTTTGGTTTTCCAATTACTTGCAGCTGCAGGAGGTTTGAATGATGATTTTCTGATTATTGACAAATTCTGCAAGTGTTTCAGGGTAGGGAAATGATAGATTTTTGTGACTCCTGACTTTATCGGAGCTTTTCTGGTTTAAAGGCTTTGTAAAAATCACTAAGAATTAAGATTTGTATCTGCTCTTCCATTTGTAGCACATGTAGGGTCACAGCTGTGAGTACAGAATTGTCAAAGAAAGTTCAATGTGTGAAAAGCTCGAGCATTCAGCAGCGTTATTTACAGTTTGCTGGTTGTTTCTGTCTTGCACTGTTGCTGCTTTGTGTATAGTAATTGTGTCAGCAGAGGTTAAAATTGGACGTTAGGAAAAATTTTTACACTGAAAGGGTTGTCAAGCATTGGAATGGGCTTCCCAGGGAAGTGGTTGAGTCACCATCCCTGGGGGTATTTAAGATCTGTAGATGTGGCACTGAGGGACATGATTTAGTGGTGAACTTGGCAGTGCTGGGTTGGACTCAATGATCTTAAAGGTCTTTTCCAACCTAAATGATCCTCTGATTCTCTTTACTGCTGGCAATCCCAGCAGCTGGAGAAAGGGCTAAAATCACAACGGTGTGGGGCATTGTGTGCTTCTTGGGGGGTATGAATCTATCTTCTCCTAGGACACCCCCAGCCCTAACCACCCCTGGCCCTTCATAATCTGCTAAAGTCTGTGCTGCTCCCTAGATCCCATGAAGGACATGCCATACTGAATCCACAGTTTCTCTTAGTCACTAGGAGAGCAGAGAAATTTCTCTGCAGAACATGTTGTGTAGCTTTGCTCCAGGAGACAATGAAGTCCCCTTACAGTGCTCCAGCACAGGTTATCGATCTGTAAAGCAGAATTGATATATCCTAAAAACTTTGGTGATTTGACTTGGGCTCTACAAATCAGAAAAAGTAGATTTGCTGGAGTTTTTTAGAGATGGAACATAGCATTGCATTTCAAAATGATGATACTTTGATTTGTGGGAAGCATTAGAAGAATGGAAAATTTCCCATTTCCACACTATTTGTGGAATTTCTCTGTTCATCCTGGGGAAACAGTGGCTACAGCAATCACTCTCTGGGATGTAAAGCAGGCACATATCTATCTTAACCTCTGGGGGGAACTGACGCTGTTTAATTTGAAAGACAGTTTAAAGTCACTTGTATTCCTCTAGAACAATCACATTGTCTCTGGGGGATTCTTGAATTACAAGATCACGTCATTGCTTGAATGCACTGAGCAGAAGGATATTCCTTGTGAAGCAAAAGCTGCTTGTACTCCTGCACTGTGTGAAGGTAGAAGAAATCCCAGCTCTCCTAACTGCAGGTCAGATAACAGGGGAAGATGATCCGTGTTCCTGATGGCCACAGCTTTTTCTGTGTATGTGGTGGCACGGAGGGGTGCAGCAGGTGGGAATGGCTCTGGTTATTTCCCCACGTAGCTTTCTTTTCCCGATGACACTCAAAGCTGCAGGTGGCGGTGGCGTTCAGAAAGCTCCTCGGGAAACTGCAACAAACCAAATGAATGTTTTGCTGTCGTGCTGTTTCCTTTCCTCCCAGCTACCCCATGATGGTCTGTCTCCAGAGTGCTTCTTGCTAACAGCAGCTGCTGGCTGAAATTTCTATCAGGCCTTTGGTATTTTAAATTCAAGGATCTTGAGATATTTAAGATCTGTTTATTAAAAAACAAAAGGTACCAGATGCTTGCTGTGGGGTGGGACATGGAGAAAAGAGCATGGGAATTTTAAGTAAGCAAATACTGTGTGTTTAACAAAGGGTGGCTCCACCTGAGATAGCACTATGAGGCATCTTCAGGAGATGCTGCGAAGGCTGGAGCCCCTCTGCTGTGAGTTGGGGGTGTTCAGCCTGGAGAAGAGAAGGCTCCAGGGAGACCTTAGTGCCTCTTCCAGTCCCTAAAGGGGCTCTAGGAAAGCTGGGGAGGGACTCTTGGTCAGGAGGGGAGCAATAGGACTGGGGGGGAGCAGTTTTAAACTGAACAAGGGAAAATTTAGATGAGATCTCAGAAAGAAATTCTTCACTGTGAGGGTGGTGAGATTCTGGCCCAGGTTGCCCAGAGAAGCTGTGGCTGCCCCATCCCTGGAGGGGTTCAAGTTTGGACGAGGCTTTGAGCAACCTGGTCTGGTGGGATGTGTCCCTGCCTATGGCAGGGGGTGAGACTGGATGATATTTAAGGTCTCTTCCAACCCAAACCATTCTATGATTCTGTGAAATCCATGTTTCTTTATGTTATGTTCCCCTGTAGCCCCAAATGTTTCTATAGTCAGTCCTTTAACCTGTAACAAAGAGACCTTTGTGGAGTAACTGTGCTCCTGGTGGGTGCTTTGTATTTACATTACTATGGAGTAGGGTCAGTGTAAGCTTTTGTGGGCAGATGCACGAGCAAAAACTTCCCAAGTCTGTTCAGGTTTTTGCACTAAACGGATCTCTGCTGTTCTGGCTGTGTTGTGGGGAAGAGCATTGCTGCTCCACTGCCTGCCGGGATCAGGACAGTGATAAAAAAGCCAGGAGATTGTGCGACGCAGAATGGGCTGAAATAGAGTTCGGCACTTCTGGGTTCTGTTCCATGGAGTTGGCAATTGTCTTATATCTTACTCAGAATGCTGGAAAGTTCCTCATACTTAACAATTTTTTTTTTTAAAAAGGCAATTTACCTAGGGGATTAAGTGATATCTCTACATGTGAAACTGTAGTAAAGCTGGGGACTTGCAGGGACTCTTGTCCAATGCCCTGACAGGTTCAAGTCCTAACATCGTCTTGATTCTGCTGTATGACAGTAGTTGGAACCAGGGGTCGTTTTCCTACACAGTCATCAAAAAAAAAATCTCTGTTGTTGGGTTTAGTTTTTTGTTTTCAACTCCCCCAAGTTTTTACAATTTCTCAGGAAGATGAGAGCTTTGCTCATCAAAGAAGCAATAGAAGGGAAGGATCTGCACAAGGAGCAGTGAGTTAGCTGTTAGGTCCATGTACAAGCCCACACGAAGACTTGACTGGAGCAGCAGCGGAGGTGGGAAGGGTGTTAACGCTGGTATGAGCTCTGGAATGTTTTGATATGAGTAAGTAGGAAGAGAGGACGAGGGGAAGCTCACACTGTAGTGTATGTTTTGCTTTTAAATACCAGCTGTCCTTTACACAGCCCTAGAAGACTTATCAAATCAACTCCCCTCTCTTCCCATGCAGAGCTTTAATATGTCCACTTGTATTGCAGGAAAAATGCAATTAAGTCCTTGCTTTCACTAAGGCATCTGTACAGTGAGAACATTTGTTCGTTTACAGCTGTGGCAAGGCCACTAGCTGTAAACTTATTTAAATCAAATTTTTCTCCATTCCTGATTCTGTAGTTGACTTTTTAACTGAAATTTTCAGGTCCATAAATTAAACTTAAGCAGTGATTTTTTTTTTTTAATATTTTTTTTTCCCCACCTGGGTTTAGCAATTAAAAGGGGAAGTCTTGAGAGGGAAAAGCACAAACATTGCTTTCTGCTAGTGTTTCTTGATTTGAATTCTGTGGGATGCAGTTAGTATTAGGGAAAAAAAAGGAAGAACCTGGGAAGGTGAAACCTAGAGCTGTCACTGGTGGGGACAGGTGAACGGAGGGGAGATGATATAGGTTGTGGTCAGTGTAGTGTAGAAGAAAGGGAAAGGAGAGATAATGCAGTTGTTTCAGTGTTAGATAATCACTTTAAGCAGTATTAATTCAACTTAGTTTTAGAAAGTTAAAAGCATTGTATTAAAAGCATTCTTCAGAATAATCCACTATCAGAAGCTACTTCTGAAGCTAAGCCATATTTTCATAATACACTGAGTAGTTGTCAAAGGAGGTCTTCAAACTGTCCTGCCCCTCCATCTGATGTCCTGCTCTTAATGTCCTTGGCTACTTTTATTCCCTTATTTGTCCAGTAAACTCTTCCTGGTATGGAGTGTTAGGGAAGTCTGCAAACAAGCCCAAATGAAAAGTCTTATCAGTATTTCAGTTTCTCAGAATTAAGTCAAAAGCACTGCTTTCATTGCAGCATTATTCTTAATGCCACATAATTCTATGAAAAGGTCTAAAAAGAAACACTTAGAAGACTTTTTCACATAATCTAAACTGATGGCAAATATTGACCAAAAAACATTGCCTTTTCCAGAAATACTGCTTTCCCTCTGGAAAAGAAATCTGGTTATTCTTCTATTTAGGCTTCTTTTCTAAGATAGAATTTGAAGGGGAAATGACTGGGCTGCTAATTTCACTGAATTTCACTGAATTTTTAGAGTTGGAAGGGACCATAAAGATCATCTAGTCCAACTCCCCTGCCGAGGCATCTTATCCGTGATTTTAATGTAATCACCTAAGGATGCATTTGAATTGTCTGTAGATGCGTTTATCCCAGGATTCCATGTTATGAAAGCATTCCCAACATCTTTTGCTTTTCAGGGAATTTTAAACCTAAATTGTAAGTGAAAGCTTTATAGTCACAGGCGCTAAAAGTTTGCTTGCTCGTGAATGCAAACATGACGGCGGAGCGTGCGTGTGAATGCAATCTTGTATCAGAAAATAAACTGCCAGGTTCTGCAGTTGTCTGTTGTGCGAGCAGAGCTGCATGTTCCACCAAACCAAGCCTTATCGTCTCCTTGCTGCTGGGCTGCAGAGCGAGAGGAACATCAACCCGGTTTGGTGGGTTAACTGCTAGGGAGCTTTTGAGTTTGCAAAAACCCAGAAATGGGTAATGGGAACGCTTACAGACGGAAGTCTATGCTTTCTTTTCTGCTGCAAATGAATCTGTCTCTGAAGGAAAAATAAATGAGTGATACTGGATAATAGCATTTGATTTATCTGAACATGGCGTTTCATACCTTAGGGAAAAGATAAGGAACAATAACTCTTTCCTCAAAAGCAGTATTTGTCTTGAAAATTCCTGTTTGCTGTTGTATGGTGAATATTTGAGATCTCGGAGGAAATTAGCGTATCCATTACTCTCTAATTTTCCAGGAGCAGCAGCACAGAAAGTAGAACATCACTTCTATAACCTGTCTCCCTTTATAGATAGAAGGGTAAAGGTGGTGGTGGTATGAACTTTGTCAGTGAAGCTTTCCCTGAGGCTTTTGCATCCTCCAGGCAGAGCAAGTGTGTTACCTAAGCGAGAAAAATACTGTGATGGTTTTGAAGAGTAATTAAAATACCTAGTGACCTAAATTAGAGAAAGCCTTCAGAGTTCTGTGTGGGGAAAGGAGATGAACAAGTCTTAAGACTTGAAGTTACCTTTTTCCCCCGATCTGGAGTTGTCGGTGTCTACAGTCTGCCTCCCTGTGCCGTGAAATAGTCAAGTCAAAAGTAATCAAAGCAAACTCTTGGAGCCTTGCATTTAAAAAGCAGTGACACCTTCATGAATGCGAGTGGCCTGCTGGTGGGCTGGCGGATTTAAACTGGGTGAATCAATAGCAACTGCTTTTTCACTGGTCTGGGAAGTGGTAGGTATAAACTTGGTGGGTCAGTGTTCTAAAATGGGGAATTAAAGTACCAGCCAGGGACTCTGTTGTTGAAAGTAGAGTGTTATCCCTCTAAATATATTCCACCAACCTAAATATTACACATTGGGCTGTAACTGCAGTGAAGAGATGCTCCAGCATTTGCACATAATGCCTGACTGGTTACGAGGTCTCTTGTCCCGTGGTGCCTCACTGCTGCCGGTAGCACCAGGGCACGAATGTAACCTAAAAAGGAAATTAAAGACACATTCAGATGACTTGGGCATCATTTTTGGGGAACACAGCTTCTCAACCATGTTTTAAAAAACAAATTATACCCAAATTAAGATGGTCTATAATTCTTCAGCTTTCCTCTCCAACATGTACCCTTCTCATGAGGGTTCACTGCAGGCGGTGGCCCTCTGGTCAGGCACAGGAAACCAAGGTTTTAGGAGGTGAATTCGTGTTATGGTGGCACAAATTCTTAGAGTAATTCTTAGAGTAATATTTGGTCTTCTAGTATTAATCCTAAACTCTCAGCCTCCCAGCACATAGCCAGAACATCATTCATCTAGGGAATCCATTAAAGATTCTCACTGGGGACTTTATAACGTACAGTGTAATATAAATTCCAAAGAAACGAAGAGGTTTAGCACAATATCATGAATTTGTTCAGATTCTGGCCATCGTTTGGGTCTCTAGGGTGCTATGATAAGACAAGTTGCATATTCAGCTGGGTATAGTTTTCATCTCTGGAAAAACAGTAAAAGGATGAATATCCATTCTAGGAGACATTTTTGGAAAAGGCCTGTGATTGATATCTTGGCCAGAAAGATTTTAGACTCTTAGAAAACATTTTATACTTGCAAAAAAATGCTGGTGCTTGAAGGCAGTAATTTGAATAATTTAAAAATTAAGATTAAAATATAATGATTTATAATCTAATGTCTCTTTACACACCTGTGGTGCGAGGAGTTTCAAGTAGATCATGTTTCTTTAAAAGTCATACAGGAAAGGAACAGAACTTAAAAAAACCCTTAATAATAATAAAAAAGGTGAAGAATGGGTAGTTTTGTGTATCTCCTGGCAACATTTTCAACATATCCCATGTGAGACAGTGGTTAGTCATATACAATAGCTTAAGAGCTAAAGCTCTTGAAAAGCTCATTAAAAACAGGTGAAGGCTTTTTGGTCTGTTGTAGAAAATCACATGTTAACGGATAGAATTGCGTGACCTTTGTAGGTACCTCCAAATATGCTAAGCTCCCTGAAAAATCATACAATATATTAAATAAACAAACTAAATTCCCTGGTAGGCACACTTATTCTCATGTATTCAAATATCTTCTTTTTGAGAAAACCTTAAATGATTAATGGTAGTTCAAAATTATGTGGTTGGTTTGTTGTGGTGTTTTTTTTTCCGAGCAGTCTGACAGGGGGTTTTAAGTTTGATATCTGGCATGACAGCTCTACCGCTCAAATGTAAATGCAGTGTGGACCAGTAGAGGGAAACAATCGTCACAGATGATTTATGCTGCTCATTGACACATCACTGTTCAATTAATAATAAGTATTTGAAGGGTTGCTTGTGTTAGTATAAGTAAATCATATGGAGAAACCCGCAATGTTTTAGTTGTAATGAGGAAAAGACTGAACTTTTGAGCGGAAGGCTTCATTTCCATAACACAGCTCTCCAGTGATGAGTGTTCTCAGTCTTCTGTCTCAAGAATTTAAGTATAAGCCTTTAACTTGGGTGGATCTGTAGCAAAGGGTCGTGGGGGGGGGAAGGGGGGGAAAGTCTTATGATACTGTGGTCCACTGGGATTTAGCAAAATAACCTTAAAAAGGACTTCAGTTATTTTTCTGTGCTTTACCAGCTCTGTTACAGCGTATCCCAAAGATCATATAGTACCATGTTATTGTCCTATAAAACAAGGTATGTATTTAATGTTTTCAAGTTTCCAAACCAAGCGCTCACCTGCTGCCTTCATGAGGTTACCCACTGCTTGCCTTGCATGAAAAGCAGAGCAGTGACTGCTATCTGTATACGTGTTTTTTCACAATTTGAAGGAAAAGCAACAGCTACTACCAGTCCAGGGGCAGAGTAGATCAATTCCTGAATTTTACAGTTAGCAGAGAGAGGACAGGATCTCTTACTAGCTTTGTGTATTAATACACTGATTTTTATACGTATATAAAAGAAGTAAGCTTTCAAAGCCAGGGTAAGAGCCAGCACGCTTTCTCTCCATAGTGTGCATCAGCAATATTGTGAAATTCTCCCATGATTCAATGAGGGAAAAATCTAAGCTTGTATTAACTATAAAGGTACTTATGAGTTACTAATTCTAGATTATTGATGCTTCATGTCAAAACAGTAACTTCAAATTTGAGAAAGTCAAATGGAAACTTGTTAAATGAAGGGTTTTAGAGCAGGTATACTTGTTCTGATGTTTCTCATCGTCGCTTTCCTATCTGTTAAATACTGTATCAATTTGACAGTCCTGGAAATCAGATTCTATTTAATAATTGCCCAATTTAATCAGTACCAGCATGCTAGTCCACTAGCATCTTATCTAAGATATTAAATCACATAGTCAGCACCTTTAATATCATAAACCATGGAACCGGGTGGATGGAAGATTGGTTCAAGCGCGTCCAAGTTTTTCATTCACTACTGAATCTTGCAAAGTTGATTGCTAAAGCTAGAAAGGTTTAATTTAAAGTCTAGATTTTCAGAAATGTGCTCACATAGGCCCTAAAAGATAGACTTTACAAGGGAATCAGTATATGGATATACTGTTTGGATGTTACTGAAAAATTACTTGTGGGTTTGAGATGCAGTGCCTAGGGATGGACTGCTTCGGAAAAAGTAGTGCAGTAGATCTGTCTCAGGTTTTATAATATTACTATAGGAGAAATGTGTTAAATGGGTGAGTCTAGGTCTAACCCTGGGCATTATTAGCTTTTTTAATGTCTTTCTACTCTATAAGACTGGAGGCGGGTTAACTAAATTTAAAAGGTAATTCAAGAGATATAAGGTTTTTTTCACTGATGTTCCCAACATAAAAACAAGGAATGTGCTAATAAAGGTTATCAGACACGCACAGTTGGAGGAGGGTAAAATTATCAGACTGGAGGAATTAGGACTTTGAAATGTGATGAAATGGGAAAAAAAAAAAAAAGGATGTAATTTAACATTACAGAATGCAAGGTCATGCATCTCAGGACTAATTAGTTTTTTGCTTTAAGATTAGAAATCAGTTGGAAGTGACAAGAAGCTGTTGGAGCATTAATACCAGGAGATTGAGATGAATCTCTGAGATTTGCTGGTGGAAAGAGAATGTGTTTCTGTAAGGTGAGATGGTGAAATGAGAATGCTATTATACAGATCAAAACTTATTTTATCTGGAGTATTCTGTAAAATGCTTTCATCTGGAGTATTCTGTACAACACAGGTACTCCTTCAGAAGAAAGATTAATTCAGCACATCACAGATGCAAAGAAGGGCTATAAGGATTATTGGCAAAATTGAGAACTTTTCCTATAAGAAAATTGTGAGAGTGTGGCTCGCTTAATCCAGAGACACAGAGGCCAGGAGGTGTTCCTTATGACAATCCATAGAGATAAGGAAAGGAGAGCACAGAATGCTCCAACCATGCCAGGTTAGAAAAAGAATGAATTGGCCAGCCTCTCACTGGTTGTGAAGATCCAGAAATGTCATTGTAGGACTTCTAGTTTCAGAAGAACAAATGAGAGGTGCCCTGGAACGAGAGACAATGGTTTACGTGTCTTGGCACTTTCCCCTGGCTGAGGCAACTGAGTATTTTGCTTTCTCTCCTTGCGTAGGTATATGGAAACTTCCTTCTTGCGTCCCCAGCTCTGGTATTCAGCCGAGCACAGTCCGTTGCAGGTTTGTGAGGATCATCTTCATAACAGTGTGTGTTAGGTGAGATTTTTCTTTGGTGTGGGAACCTCACCCTAGCACAGTCAAACTTTTGCTCAAGTGAAACTGTTGTTTACACAAACTCCTTCAGAGTCCAAGTATTTTCTTTTCCTAAACAGCAATAAACAGTGTTTCACTTTTACCCTATTCTGTGCTCACCATCGTGTCTTCCAGCCGCCCCAAGAAAGCTATGACAAGATGATCCCTGGTGACAGTGGCAAGAAAACGGCATATTACCAAGGGATGCCATCTCACTGGTCATAGCTCTCTTGGGTACACATAGTTATTTTTTTCATCATTCAACGTAGGTTAAAAAAAAACCAGATCATTTAGCTGATTATCTGCTAATAAGTGCTGCAATTTTTACTTCGGGCGTACAGCTCATGCTGTCATCATGAGTAGCGTTCCCAGTGGCTGCTGTCAACTCTAAGGAAAGAGGTCACTTTTTAATAGCTCATATATTCATTTTCTTGTTTTCAGACTTGAATGTAATCAAATTCCATGTTTGTGATGATAATACTCTATTAAAAAAGTGTTGTGGCAATTAGCTCTACATACATGAGAAATCTCCCCGTGAAGATTGCGCTGAGCTTCGGTGATTTTGTGAGGGGCGGGATCACTGAAGCGTAACTGTCTTAAAAGTTGGTAGTGTAAGTAAAAGTCAGGTCAACTGTGTGCAGTAAGTCAATGCTCACACCGGTCCTGCTGCTGACTGCAGGTGACTTACGGCTGTATAATGTCTTTCTCTGAGGAAAGACTGGAGAGGAAAGGGGAGAGATTTCATTAAAACAAAACCTGACCTGTGCCACTCTGATATAATCTTTTATATTTGAAACCAACTCTACTCACCTTGATTCTTTTTAGCCTTTATGGTAAAAAAAAAAAAAAATATAACTGCTGATTAAATATTGCTCTTTTAAAGTCCATACTAATTGTAGTCTCTATTCTGGGAAATATTATTAGTTTTTGCCACAGATGAGCGTTTTCAGATGTGGTTAAATAACATCTTTATTCCAGCTGGGACCTCATCATCAAGTTGCTATTCATTATCTAATCTTAAAATAGTCTTAAACTGCTAGAAATGCTACAATACAGTCAAGTATCATAATTTTTTTCCTCCCTGTGAGACAGTGGCTTAGAAGGAAAAAAAAAACCCAACAATCCTGTAGGTTGATAGCGTGTCTTGTCCCCAAGTGCAGAATGTGATTTAAGGCAGTTATGCCTCCTGGGTGCAGCCTGACAGGCGCAGTCACTTGCCTGGAAAAACAATGTACTGCAATCCCTTTCTCATCACTGCAGTGTCCGTTCAGCCTATGTGGCAAACGCTTTCTCTGCAAACGTAGTGCCACTGTCCCATGTTTGTATGGCCTCGCATGAGGACACAAATACCCCCACCCCCTCTGTCTCTAGCTATCTCCATGGAGGTAATAGCCAGAAGCTGTCAGAGTATGGCTAAGATGGAGAAGTCATCACGGGAGCTTATGGATTCCAGAAGTACGTGTAAATTCTGAAAATGGTTGGGCAAATCCATTGAAAAAGAACAGTCGGTATCAGTGAGACAGGACCAGAGGAAATGGTCTGAAGTTGCGGCAAGGGAGGTTTAGATTAGATATTAGGAAGAATTACTTTACTGAAAGAGTGGTCTGGCACCGGACCAGCCTGCCCAGGGAGGTGGTGGAGTCACCATCCCTTGGAGGTATTTAAGAAGCGTGTAGACATGGCACTTCAGGGCATGCTCTAGTGGCCGAGATTGTAGGGGGGTTTTGTGTATGTATGGTTGAACTCGGTGATCTCAGAGGTCCTTTCCAACCATGAAGATTCTGATTCTGTGATGTGTTCGAGGCTGGGAAGGTGTTTCAGGGAAGATTCAATCTGTGTTTGTCCTGCTCTTCCGTCTTTCCTAAGCAGTGTCTAGCAGATGTCTGACACACTTCAGCCACTCCTCTGGTTTTCAGCTGGCTGTGTGAGATGATCTGTTGTCTTTCCCTTTGCCAGCCTCAACTGTGCGCTGGTCAGGGGATGGTGAGAGGACTCTGGGATAAAAAAAGATGGTCTGGTGCCATAATTCATAGAATCATAGAATGGTTTGGGTTGGAAGGGACCTTAAAGGTCATCAAGTTCCAACCCCCTGCCCTGGGCAGGGACACCTCCCACCAGACCAGGTTGCTCAAAGCTCCGTCCAACCTGGCCTTGAACCCCTCCAGGGATGGGGCAGCCACAGCTTCTCTGGGCAACCTGTTCTAATAGGCTACAGATTGTGTAGATAATAAACGGGGATGCCTGATTAGCTTATTTTATTATTGTTTTACCTTACTTTATGCAGTGTGCTCAGGCTTGCACCTGAGGGGTTAAAGATTTTAGATTGCCTCAGCTTAAGAGAAGGGACCATAGGGCAAACACCAAGAAAACATTGCTTTCACTCCATCTCTCTTATATTTTTGGCTGCATTGCCTAATATGTGTAGTTAACTGAAGTATCAGTATAATTGCAGTATGGTTCTAATTGGGTAAGTATATTTAATGCCAGTGCAGTTGATCAGAAACTGAATCTAATTCCTGAATTACTTAATATCATAATCATAATCTTCTGAAGCATTGTATATTTAATGAATCAGACTCTTGCACAGGTGTCTTAAAATTGCAATGACCTGTATAAAAATGAATAATGAATTTATCAGAAACTTTACACCCAGCTGAACTGCATAGCTGAAATTTGTAGGAGGAAATTTGAGGAGGAAACAAAAAAGTCTTTGTTTCTGAATGTCTGCACTTTCATCTGGGGGCTCTGGGAATCCATTAGATTTTAATGAAGTTTCCCATGCTGTTAAATACTGTATACAGCTGTACTCACAAATACCTTTCCATCTACCAAAATCAAGTGGAATGGTATTTTATAGGGCTTGACAAGGGTGTGGATAAAGCAATATCATGCAGAAGGTATTTGTCGAATTTATGGAGACAGTGTCATTCAATTTCTAGTGTCGGAGAAATCTTTTAAGTGAAGACAATCTTCATAAATTGCTGATAAGACCTTATTTCAAGAAGTAAATGTCCAGTAAGTGAACTTTTTGTGCATCTGAATTGTACTTAGGAGTCTAGACTATTTCAGTGTAGGAACAGCAATAGGAAATTTGTCTCCAGTACTTCCCAAGTGTCTTGTTTTGTGGTTACGTACGTAGATGGTGTTAACACAATCCTCTTAGGTTACTAAATGGAAATATTGATGTACTGTCTGTTAAACTATTTCAAAGCATATTTCAAATTTAGGTTTTTAGTATCTGTCCTTCACTGGGCCATCCCAGCTGCACGTCCATTTGGACGGCAACATGAAGTGCAGCCGTGCTTGGGGATAAAAAGCTCAGAGTACCTAGTTGACATGTCTCGATGAACCGAGGATTAAACGATGACTGAAACCATGGCTTATGTGACAGAAAAAGGGTTTCTTATTAGATTCTGGTCATTCAGTATCTCTTAAAAGTGATTGTATTTAGATTCCTTCACCTTGTGCCTTTCAAGTCTTAGAAAGAAATGCTTTAAGCATTTAATGCTTCCTTGCAGAGTTCAGGCTTGATGCTATTTTAAAGGAATAAGAACTGGGGAATTTAAAAAAATATTATCTGTCTTTAAAAATGTTTTCTGTTGGAAAGGTATTATTCTAAGTTTCAGCTTCAAACTGGAGGTGATCTATCCCAGAGACAGGAAAAAGGCCTTGGATGGTGGAATAGGAATCTCTGTTTGTTACCAAGCAAGATTTGTGTAACAAGGATAGCACCGCCTGAAAATGTTTTGAAATGAAGTGTACAGTGCACATAAAATGTTGACAATCAGTCCATTTTACAGTTTGGAATTCCTCTAAAATAAAGAACTTCAGGAGACACTAAACTGTTCACAACCTGTTATTAGCAGATAATTTCCCCACGTCAGAGGATGGAGGCAAGCTGCCTCGTGGGACAGCCTAATGGGGCTGCCTCAGCAAAACGTGGCCAATTAGTCATTTTTTGAGATTCCCTGTGCTTTGTCCCTGGCTGCAGGTGGCTAAGGATGTGTCAGAATAACACACTGAGTGGTGAGATGTGCTGGGATGGCCTTCTTTTTAAACAAAATCTGAGCTGCCTTTAGCAATAACTGCATTTGCGTTAATGTTGCCTTAAATTTTCTCTCCTCTCCCTGCTGTCCCTCTTTTAATGCAGAGTTTAGAACACTGCAGCTGCAGCTCTGCTAAATGCATGTTCCGGGTCAGATATTGTAAGCAGGAAGATTCATAGCTGTAATTAGAGAGGCACTTTTGCACATAAGCTTACAGACTGTAGTAGGAAATTTGGTTAAACGGAAAAGAAGCTCTATATTTTCAAGAACTCACATATGCTCTTAGGCAGAGATCTATTTATTCCTAGCACGTATTTACTGTATGTTTTGCTCTTTGGGCAAAGAATCTACACGGAGGAGTCTGGAGGCTAAAAGCAAGCAAATCTTGCCATCGTTCCCATGTTTACAATGTGCTGCAGAGGACAGCGGGGCTTCCAGCGCTCTGTGTTTGCCCCACTTCACCGTGATCCTGAAAAGCATCCCGCATATTGCAATGCGAGTGGTGCACCCAGGAACATCCAGGGAGAGGAAACACGTATGAAAAATCCAGAGAGAGAATAAATGAAATAGGGGAAAAAAAAAAAAAAGATTATTAAAAGATCAGGTAACAGATTACTGAAATTTGAGTCTCTAGCTGATTGTGAGTGCCTCAACCATCAGTCCACAGATCAAACTTTGCAAGGGCTTTTGCATAGTCCAGCATTTGCCCTCCTACCCCCAGTCTGACTCCAGGGCACCTGAAAGCAGAGCAGCTGGTTCACCGCTGTCATTTCTGGGGCTGGCTCGCTCCTGACACATTGAATGAAGATCACAGTTTAACTGAAAACAGTTTAATATATACATCTCCAAATATCCTTGACATTGTACTTTATATGTAATTTGAAACAGTAACTGCCAGCAACAAGTAAAAGGATATTTTGTAAGAGATAACCTTGATCTGAGAAACGTACAAACTTGTAGCGATGAGAATTGTTAGACCTCAATAAAAGTTATTTATGCCCCCACTCCCAGGGAGCAGCTTCCAATAACCACACTATTAAATTTAACAAGATATACCAATTGCAACACTCGTTGCAAGTTATTACCATTGTATTAGCCAATTAGATTTTATTTGTTGATACTGAGTAACAGATGATAGCTATCTTTTTAGATAAATTTCTGATATTCAACTAGTGTACAGTTAAGCTGGTACATGTTAAGTACTCTAGCTCAGATATCAAGGAGCAGTCTTTGGAGACCTGCACAATGCTGGAGCTTTAATTGCACATGTTCTTCAGACGCAATTTAAGCAAAATGTCAGTATTGTTCACCAAGAATCGACCCACTGTATTAGTCTTCTACAAGTACTGGCATTTCTTTTTGGAACCACTTAGAATACAGATGGGATGTGTGTGTGTATACAGACATACCTTTTTTTTGTCCTTATGGATACTGTGGCTGGTTTTCTGTGAGTGCAAAGTAGGATATCCCTAAAGCATGGTAGGTGTTAGCAGGGGTTTAGCTTTGCTCATGTGGTGGTGAACCTTCAGAAAACACCAACTGCAAACAGCTTTACAGAGGCCTTTGCGGACTGAATGGTGGGAACTTCCAAAGAGAACAGGGGACTTTGTAAAGTTCAGCATTGATTTAATTTGTTTACTTTGGTTTCATTTGGGAAGACTGTTGGGCTAGTGGAATGATTATGAAAATGCCAACCCAATAACCACTTAATTTCTTCTCTAAAATGATAAAAGTCTGTTCTTGTTACATTTGATTGTAACTAGATGCGTTTAATTTTCACCATGTTCACTGGTGTGGCAATAAACCAGACTCACAACCCTTAGTTAAGCTACTGTCTTCATGTTTTCTGACTGTAATCTTCAAAGAAAACATCTCAGCTGCATGGAGGTCTTCCTCCAAACCAGGAGCCCCAGCAGCATGAAAGGAATAATAGTACAGGGAGAGGAGAAAGATTAGAAGACTTGTATTGGAATTCCTGAAATTGTACCTTTTAAGACAATATTTTATTCATCGCGGAGGATAATATGAGTCAGTCAATGACTGCTTCTTGTTTAAAGTTCAAGCACATTAATTTGAAGTTTGTATAAAAGCTTATTGAGAAAGATAGGCTTACTAATGGAATATAAAATAAGTTAGAAATAGTTATCTCTAGACAGTTTTTTTTGCTGCCTTGGTGGATGGTAAAAGTAAAATAAGTACAGAATTTAAACAACTGCTCAGCCTGAATAGGTATTGCATGTGAGACTACAAAATGCTGAAATGAAGTCGGTCAATAGAGAGTTCTGACTGATGGAGGCTCCAGTGCGACAGTTGATGTAGAATTTAGTGAAAATGCACCATAAATACCATGTCAGATAATCCTGTTATGGGACACTGAATAATTAGACCTAAGAATTTTCAGATGCTGGATGGAAAGAAAAGCAATGTTATCTTTTTTTTTTTTTTTTTTTTGCAGAAACAGTGAACACCCACAAATGGTTTTTACTGACAAATATAGCTAAGCACATCTTCAACCAACATGGTTAATCATTTAAGATGGATTTCTGGAATACAGAGTGACACTATTTTAGGAAAAAGTTCGATCCTGTAACTTAAGAAAGCAAATTGAAGCAAAGTAAGGCTTATATTTATTTAGACTACAAGAGTAAAAGCAAGTAAGTGCTACAAATTTGTGTTTTTAAGAAGGAATTTTCATTTAATCATATTATGAATAAAGCAGGAGCCTGCTTCAAGTGTGAAAAGGCACTCAACTAATCAATTAAGAAGACTACTAGCTAGACTCGTAAGAAAAGGCGATTGGGAATGTCTGTTTAAGAATATTCTATGGTTTTGAAAAACTGTGGTAATTTTACAAGTTTCATTACATTGAGATAGTCAAGTCTGAAAACTCTTCACATAAATAAACCTCGGCGTGTTTCAGCCGACTGAAACTAAACTGAACGTGCAAAGTTAGGGCTCTTTGAAAAGGTGCAGTGTGTTAGCTGACTTTGTTCCTTAGCGTAAAAAAAAAAACCAAACAAACAGCGAGATTATAGAGATGTATATACTTACACTTAAAGCAATAAAATGTTAATATTGAGCTATTGAAATAGTGACAGCTAAGCTGTCAGAAGGAAAAAGATATTCTTGCTATTAAATAAAGGGCATGCATTCTGGCAAGCAAAGTTAGATGAGTCATCGTAGATTTGGCCATATAAATTTAAACAAATTACATTTAGTGTTAGTTTTACTCCTAGGATACTTCAAAGCGATTTCACTTGGTGGATTATGAAGTACGGAATTAGTAATGAATGTATGAGCTGGTCTAGGGCTCAAATTGAGACTTGTAGGCAAGCTTTTGCAAAGAGAAACCTATAATAATGAATTTAAGAATGAAAACTTAGCTTAACCTGACAAGTTCAGGAAATACAGCTTAACCACTTGTTCCATATAGATCAGGATCCTGGCCACGATGCTTGTTTTGCAGCAGAGTGGTTCTGTGGGATTAGGATGATAACTGATAAGCTTTGTCAGACTCTATTCCACGTTTGGGACCAATAATTTCTGCGGAGAAGTGCTGGAAGAAAAACTTATTTCTGGGAGGGTACTTTGTCTTTAGATGTTTCACTGGACAATCCTAGACCTATTTGATCTGGCCCTTTCATAACACTAAGCTGTGTTATTGGTGACGCTCATCATGAAGACCATACTATGATCCTCTATGCAGCATAGGCAATATTTTGATTACAGCAAGGTTTCTATGCAATGAACATGCAACCATTGATTGTATTCATGCACGTGTTATGTGTGTGGGGAGGGGACCTGTGCTCATCAGCTGCTTCAGACTGTGGAACCAGATATGTAATTCTGAACCTCCAAAGATAGCAATTTGACATGGCATATAAATTTGAAAAAGACTTTTTAAAAAAGGGTATACCCACAGTGTGATAGTATTCCTTAATAGGCTGATAGCCCTTGAAATCACTGTGATACAAAAAATTCTGATCTTGAACCTGCTTTGGGACTATTACAGTTTCCAGTTGAAATGATGAGCTTTTTCTAAGCTGCATTCAGTTTTTTCAAGGATTAGCTTGATATAGGGGAAAAACCCACGAACTCACCACCCAACAAAAAAATCCACTATCCATATATTTTTTTAATCAATTTTCATTGCTTCAGTTAATACCATGTATATACTTTCTGCCCTGCCCTGTGCCCTCCTCCTCGGCCCCCCAGTCCCCTCCCAAAAGATCTGATTGCCAGGACAGAGATCACGAGAGGGAATGAGATTTAGTCAAATCTAACAAGAACGATCCATTCTGAAGCCAGGCAATTGTTACCAATATCTCAAGGGACCAGCACCTTCCGGAGTGTGGATAAAACCTTCTCTGCTTATATCTAATAATACTATGTTAAGAGTAAGATGGAAAGAGAAGAAATGGAACTATCCTGGGGCAGATGAATCATGCCTTGACAATGAGGACTGATATTTGCAGCAGAAACCAAATCACATCTGGGAATGTGTTTGAGGCACTAGAGAAATCACTGATGTCTACTTGTAAACCCCAGAACATCTGGATACCTTGAGAGAAGCACTTTTGTGAGCAGCAGAAGTAGAGAAGCCTGGTTTTCAGTGGATTTGTGTTTCATGGTTGAGTGACTTACCTGAATTTATGCTAGGTCTAAGTTCAGTTGCTAAACAATTGACAATGAAAAAAAACATGTTATGAATGCTTTACTTTGGAGTTTATACCTTATTGCACCTGGGGAATCCATTCCTCAGTTTCTCCTGGTGTAGATCCTCTGTTAACTAATGAGGCACAAAAACGGATCAAAGCTTTCCCTGCAGTTTGTGGAGTCATAGCATCTTTCTCTCCCTTGCAGAGTCTGTGTTTAAATACATGGTGAACGTGTGGTACCCTTTGGCTCAGTGAAGATAATGCTTTTCTCTTTGCAGAAACCTTTTCCTTGAAAATCCGGGAATATAGAATAAACAGTTGAGTAAAATAATAACGTACTGATTGGAATTGGCGAGTTACAAGAGCAGGTTGGTAATGTGATTTTCTGACAAATGAGATACCCTGTTGCTGTTGGCCCTTCTGAAACTTCCTGTGCTGTGCAGATACTTAAGGCTATACAAAACACAGTGCTTTTGGATTGTTACGGTTGAAACTAATGACATCTCAAGTGACAAGTGTCCTCCTTCAATCCCTCCACACTTGTCCTTCTCTTCAGCATCATGTCCACTGAGAGCTGAGGCTGTTGGACAGTGCTCCTTAGAAATAGGTCTGCTCTGCAGAATTTGGATCTGCTCTCTTGTTCAGTTTAGCATTTTGGGTTGCTTGTTTTGCGTGTTTCTGATGTTTTCTGTCTTAGCCTTTCTGGAAGGAGCAGAAAGCACACAAATGATTAACTACTCTTCCTGTGGGAGGAAACCCCAATATCCCTTGAGTTATCCCATCTTAAACAAAGCAACTCAGCACAAGCTTCACATGTGTGTTTTTATTCTCCTCTCCCTCCCACCTCCATAAGAATATGTAATAAGATTTCTCAAGGATGTGAAGTCTACAGTCTGAAAAGTAAGTTATAAATGGATTTTTATACAATAAATCCCATAATAGAAGTCATCCTAATGAGCCAAATGCATCTCTTATAGCTCTTGTAAACAAGAATGTCATTGGAAGAGATGGGAATGAATGATCACAAACAGTGGTGTGTTAATTTCTGGAGTTTTATAGTTCATAAGTACTGCCTCATCATAATAGCATTTGTTTCTTTCTCTACTTGTGTCCTATTTTGTGAGGCTAAGAAGGTCTAAATTAATGGACTAATTCTCAGCTTTCAGGAGGGTTTCAAAAGGGATGTTCCACAGAAAAGTTGTTTGTTTTTTGTTGGTTTTTTTTAGTTAATAAGTGAGAAATCTAGTTATGCCCTGGGAGAAAGACCTGGAGTGGGACAAATGACTGCTGTTCCTGCTGTCGTTACCCCTCCCCACCTTGGGAATGCCATAAATGCTTGAGCAAATTATGTCTGATGCTGTGCTGTTTTCTGAGTGTATTTAGAAACATGGGATAACAGATGAGATTTCTCACATCAGTATGTTTCTTTATCCCTTTTTAGAAGTATCTTTTTTTTTTATCTGTTGAGTCCATGAGAGTTTGACATTGGATGACTTTATAAAACATTCTGCTAATTGGATTTGTTAAAATAAATAAATCAAACACTAATTGGAACGTGCCCTGCCATTATTTTTGCTTACTGAATTAGATATAATGGCGTGAAGTTCTTTTTATCATATTTGTGCACTTATTTAAACACCCCCCTGGCGCACACTTCTGCAAATTCAATTATATATTCAAAGGAGGCATTCAATTTATGCAAGGCTGGTTTACATTTAATCCGGGGGCAAGTCTCAGTAACTGATGATAGGTCTGCTCAAGATTAATTAGCATCACTCAGATGAGCAGTGGCATTGTTACAAGCCTGCAGTGTAAAACAAGGGATATTTTATCCTTCCTGCGTGAGCTGTTATTTGCTTCAATATGACCCTTTTCAGGAAGGGAAAAGCTTCCTCCTTGTTTGGGTTTCATTTTGTGAAAAGGGGTCAGCATCACATGCGTTATCTAACAGTATCAAAGTCATCTCCATTTCCTTTTCTTTTGCCCCACTTAGCAATTGCATTTGTCAGTGTTTAATTTTCAGCCAACCAAGGGAAAGACTCCAAGATCCCAGTTTGCTTCCTAAAAATTCTTGTTGTTCTTAGCAATTTGTGAAGACATAGTACCCCATTTTGGTGAATGTGTAAATGTTTTCATTTTCTTCGAACAGCTTTGTGATGCTGAGGCTAAAATTATTACTTGTAAACCTGGTATCTAAATTCATTGAGTGGTACATTTTTCTTTCAATTTGAGGATTATTTTTTCTACGTTAATGAATAGCCCTGTTTCGCTGCCAAGCAGTTATGTTTCAGTGATGAATGATTTTGTATTAGGATGGGTCTAACCTTCCCCCTCCTCTTTATGTTCCAGCATATTTAGATGTAGCTCATATTTAGGTATCCTCACAGGGGGTTTGTCTTAGGAAATACTGAATATTAAGCTTATGCTGACATCAGTGGAAATAATACACTTGCTAGTTTTAGCCTGTTGGCCTATGTTGGAGTTACTTTCCTTACTGAAGTAGACGCCTGAAAGCTATTAATAAATTTTTAGTTTAAGCTGAAATTCATTAGTGGGGATTAATTGAATTTCCAAGGATCTTGCAGGCAGGGGCTTGTGTAGCCAAGTGGATCACTGGATCCCAGCGGGTGAGAAGGAGGAGCGCGTGTGCCATCGGACACCAAACACCCTGTGTCTGCTCACCAGCTTGCTTTAGGAGCTTATAGTCCTGACCACGCGCTTGAACATAAGCACAGTTTCATCACCTGGGTCAAGAATGTTCCACAGGAAAGGTATTATGCCATGCTTTTCTCAACCTTGTCCTCCTCATCCCAGTTTACCCCCCTGAAGCTGGGACTGGTGCCTGTGGGGTGTGCTCTTGTCAGCAGGGCCTCATCCTGTGGTGGGTTCCCGGTTCCCCACTCTGGTGCAGAGGTCTCAGCAAGGGCTGCGGGCCCCGGGGATGGACGGAACCTGCTGGGCTTGTCACCTGAAACAAAAGCTCTTGAAACCACAAGCAGTTTTGAGAGGAGATACTGCTTCATTCGACCTCGGGTGCTAGGTGGGTATCCACAAATCTACCACACCTTACCAGGGACACTCGCCCGTTACTTATACACAAAAGAGTCTCATAATTCCGCCTACCTGATCCGTAACTCCACCTAGACTTGCATATTCATTAAGATGACCGAATACACGCCTATTAAATTAAACCTATTAAACCACACCTCGGTGGTCATTTGGGCAGGGATGCCCTTCCCCACATTACCCCTAAGGTATTAAGTCATCTCGGCACAGTGAAAGTTTACTGTAAGCTTGCCAGCTTCTTGAGGATGATAAGGGTGTTCCTTGAATTAGCCGCAGCTCTGTCCTCGTTGGTATAGGAGTACGTACTTTGACATACGAGAGAAACTTGACGTGATTACCACCTACTTGTTATCCCAGCCTTACCACTATCAGCTCCGTGACTTTTCTCACACAGTAAGAAGCTCAGTAATTAACTATGTTCTCACACAGTAAGAAGGTTAGTAGGAGGCAAACACCGTTTTAGTTAGTGTATGATTATAAACAAAGCAGAGGCCTGTCTTTGGTGTTTGTCCAGAGCCGTGGCTGAGGTGGACCTGAGTGTAGTGATGTGTTAATGGCACTGCGGAGCGTCCCTCGGTCCGCCTGGCTCCTCTTCCAAGGGGAAGGGTAGAGGGAATACAGCCCGGCTCGGCCCCAGGGCTGGGTTCGCAGCTGGAAGCGGATATTTTTGGTTCCGAGAGCTGTTTGTGCTCGGTGTGCCGGCAGCAGGGAGGGCGGGAGGATCGGACGCCCTGAGGAGACGCTGGGGCTGCCCCTGCCCGCCATGGCCACTCCCTCAGGGGCGGGAGGGACCTGGTGGCACCGGACGGTGTGGGAGCTGTGGGAAAGCGTGTTCCAGAAAGGGCAAAACAGCAGGAAAGGGTGAGAGGAACTGTGTGAGAAGCCATCCTGCAGAGACGGAGGTTAGTGGAGGAGGAGAGAGCGTGTTGGGTCTTGAGTTCCTGAGGTGAAGTTGGGTGGAAATTTGAATGTGGCTGCCTGTAACTAAAGGTGTTATGTCCTGCCTGCCATGTTCTCCAAAGAACAGGCTGAGGGAGCTGGGGGTGTTCAGCCTGGAGAAAGGGAGGCTGAGGGGAGACCTTCTCGCTCTCTACAACTCCCTGAAAGGAGGGTGTAGCCAGGGGGGGTCGGTCTCTTCTCCCAAGCCACAGCTGATAGGACAAGAGGAAATGGCCTCAGGTTGCGCCAGGGGAGGTTCAGGTTGGATATTAGGAAACATGTTTACACTGAAAGCGTTATTAAGCCTTGGAATAGGCTGCCCAGGGAAGTGGTGGAGGCACCATCCCTGGAGCTATTTAAAAGATGGGTTGACGTGGTGCTGAGGGACGTGGTTTAGTGATGGTTTTTGTATCAGAGTTAGGTTGATGGTTGGACTTGATGATCTTAAAGGTCCTTTCCAACCTGGACAATTCTATGATTCTATGAAGATAGGACTAAGATCACCGTTGGCAGATGAAACCACTATGACTACTGGAGTAACACCAAAACCTAAGATATTCTGGATGTTGTGATTCTTTCCTTCCACTTTTTGAAATTTCTTTCCTATTCTGTAATGCAATGTGTGCTCTAATAGTACGAACAGAGGAGCTGCTGACTTCTTAGCTCACAAGTTAATACGGCTGTGGGTCCCACCTGAGTCTTTGCTGCACTTTTAATTGTGCTCTCTTGACACGCTATAGCAAGAAGCAGATGGAGATTCCCTCTTCTTGGCACCAGAGATCCATGCAGCCAACCTGTGTGTCGGAGCCCTTCAAATTGATTCCATTTTCTTCTTGTCCTCATTTCCTGCAAATTCACCTCTCCAAATTCCAGTGCTGTTCTTTCTAGTAAATTAATCCTTCTGGCTTATTGCCCTGTCACTTTGCATTTGGAAGTTTCTCCACTAACCTTTTCTTTCTTTAAAATGTAGATGTCTTGCTGCTACTTTTAAGGCTCTCCACAGTTTATCCTTTCCTTTCTTATCCAATTGTACTACAAGGTTAGCTTTGACTTTCAGACGAGGCACTTTAAAGCTTCCTCAGGTGGTGTCTCTCATCTGTGGAAACTCCTAGTTAATTTCCAGAAGTTCTCACTGTATCTCCTTTTCAGCTCCTCTTCCAACTTTACATACCTCAGCATGTATTAAATAACCTGTTTAGCTGATTATACCAAGGTATCGACAATTACATTCCTTGTTAAATGAGGACTGCTACCCTGTATTTTGCTACTACCGCTTGTTTTGCTTCTGGGACTTTATAGCAGCACATGTGCAATTTTCTCCATGTACACAAGGCCTGGTACAATTGTCTGGCTCAATCAGAGAATTTGTTTACAATCCCTTCAAAGTAATAGCTGAGAGACAGCACGGTTATTGTGCGCCGTAATATGCGGAGCAGAGGCCGTGTGGAAATGCTGTGTGTCTGAAGTTGTGCTATTAAAGTGAATCTATCAAAATTAGAATGCCCTGCTTGCAGGCTGAGAGCAAAGTATTTGATATCGTCTCACATACCCAGTCGCTATGAAAAAGGTGACTTTCAGTTGCATTGCATACTCCCACACAATCCAGACAACCTTTATTTTCCCTTAGACATTTTAATAAACATGTTTAATATTTTAGATTTGAACTCTTTCACTTAAATTTAAAAAGTTAGGGAAACAGTCTAAGTGTAATCCTGCTCATTTTGACAGCTGGGAAAGCTTCACAAATGCAGTAAATTTAAAGCAAGAATTATTAAAATATTGTAAAATAATGATGCTTCAGAAATATTTGCAGTGACTACTGAAACAGGCGAGCTTGTAAAGGTCATAAAAACTGCTATAATCAGATCCTGTTTATAATGAAAATGTACAATATATCAAATTAAATTATTATTTCTTGGTTTAAAGATTAATCTTTAAACTTTTCTTTAGAAACAGAGTATTTCGGATATTTCAGATATTCTACCCAACAAATTCTTCTAGTATATACTTAAATAGAAATAATGTGAAATTTTTTAGTACAACTTAGAAAACCAGTTGCAGTTGGAGTGCACGTAAAGTCCTTTAACAGAATAAGGATTGAATACATATTAATGATATGGTGTATATTTGTGTTTGTCGTTTATGAGGAGTTCCACAGGAACTGAGACAAGTTTGGGCTTTCTTGGGAGCTAGAGAGTAGAAAATACAGGTGAAAACTAAAGGGCTTCAGTGTCCCCATTGTTGGGTCATCCTTATTGCAAAGGAACTACAGATCACTCGTGTACCGGCTATTTATTGTGTGTGTGTGTAGGGAATGCAGCCTGTGGGAAGGAGTTAGAGAGTCAGGAACATTGCTCTGTGTATAACTCTGATTAGTGTCAAGAGCAATTGGCAGTTTGGCTGGCAGAGTAAGTCAGCGTTGCCTTAAGCATTGCTCAGTCCTTGCCGCTCTGAAGTGTTAGATGTGTCCAGTTGACTTTGGAGGACTAGTATCCGCAGAGAAAAATTATCCTTGTTTCCCTAAGAGAGAAAACTAAAGTGCTACAGAGACACTGTTGGCGTGATTAAGGTCTAACTGAAGGATCCAGGCTGCCTGATCTCATGGATCCACTACTGAAATATGTTTGGCAGATGAAGTTGGGTGGACATAAAGAGGAATGTGCCTGAGGTAATGTAAGGGACACTAACGTGGGAATATCCTACCAGGGAATAAACTAGCTTGATTTGTCTGCGTGACACAAGTTTTGAAAATCTGCGTTGGCATACAAAGTTTCATCCCACTGTTTATGGGTTTCCCTCTGTTCACAAGTGTTCAGGCAGCTGCCAGGTTATTTATGACAGTTAACTACTTCCAAGTATTTCAGGAGTTGCAGTAGGAACGATCACTTAGTCAACAGTCTGGAAGGTGTGAATGCTAGTTGCTATCCGCTTCTTGTTTTTTCTCTTGTTGTCAAGAAGCTAGAGGGTTGTACTCAAAAGTACTGACTCACAGGACCTCGAGGAATGGTCATGGACCACACGGAGCTTCATGTTGTTATGCGTACGAGATGGTTAAAAGGAAAAGGAAGGTTGCACTTCTGTAGGTGTAACCCAACCTTGTGTAATTTAAAGCTTAAAACTGAAAAGTGAGGATTCACTGTGGGAAAAACGATGCTGTGCTTGTTTACCGTTTGTGTTCATTCTTCCCCACCCTTTTTTTTTTTTTTTTTTAAATATCTGACTTGCAGGTTTATGTAATTAAGTATCAGTTACTGGGGCCCAAATGCAAATATTCCTGCAATGTGCGATTGTCCTTGAAAATGTAAAGACAATAGGTTGACATAAAGGGAATTGATTTTATAGACAGTAGCATGGACTGAAGAAGACAAAGGCTTCCAAAAGATAGAAAGGGTGGAAAGTTATTATTTTCAGGATAATTTCTCTGATGCCCAATATCTAATATGCAGGAAATTTACTTTATTTTTCCTTTTTTTTCCTTTTACCTTTGTAATTGGGTACAAAATATTAAAGTAAATGAATTACCATGAAGCAATCTAAATAATTAATGCAGGAATTTATTCATTTTTTCTTGTTTTTAGGTGGTTGTTCATTTGATGAGCATTACAGTAATTGTGGTTATAGCGTGGCCTTGGGAACCAATGGATTTACCTGGGAGCAGATCAATACCTGGGAAAAGCCAACAATGGATCCTGCTGTCCCAACTGGTGAGTAAGAAGCCTCCGCAACTGGGAGGGGTATCGTTCTTTGAAAAAAAACAAGTGTTAGTCCTATATGGGTGTATACTGGGTCTGGGTACCCCACAACAATGGGGTAAGATTTTAGATTTTATTCAGTGATAAAAAGATTATTTTAAACACAAAAGTCATCTGGCAATGGAATTAATAAGTGTGAGATGGCTTTTTACAACATTTACCATTTGATAACCTTGCTGAATCCTTTTATGCACCTTATTCCTATTTTATTCCTGCATTTAATAGAGAGAAAATATTTCAGTATAACATTCTAGGGTTTGGCCAGCTTTTGGCACGTTTCAGAATCAAAGAGCTGTCTTATCACAGGAGATGCATGTCTGAGAGGCCAGAAAAAGTAAAGCTTTGTAATGTCTGGGAATATTGGACCTTCCAATTACCATTTGACTTATAACTGACTGCTTTTAGTTCTCATTCTAAGACAGACAAGAAAATTCCTAAAGAATTATCTGTAGTAGCTAGTGCTTGCTTTGGCTGGGATTTCAGCTGGGGGGGGAAATTGTCATATGCAAGAAAAACATTTCTAGCAGAATGAGTTAGCAGAATATCTAATTTGCTAACATATATTGGGAACCATCCAATAATAGTGTAGTTTTCCGTGTGATACTTGGAATGTTCTCGGAAGAGCTCATAGTAATGGTAAATTTCTAGTAGTTTTGTGTCTTGTTGCAAATTGACGTTATGTTGTACATGGGTGTATATGGGAATGAGTTCTCTAGCTTCAGTCAAAGTGTTGTGGAATGCTTTGTTCACATTGTTTTAAGAAAGCACGCTAGAATTTTCTAAAAATCATAGTTTGTTTGTGTTTCTTGCCACCTAAAATAGCAGCGCAAGCCCCTTTGAAGCTGTGGACACAACAGCAAACACACTTGAACAGACAGTTAAGGCTTTGATTTCAGTCTTAAGAAAGAAGTATTTGTTCTGGTTAGTGTATTGCACTCTGAGAATCATGAGCTATGTGGCAGAATCAGACTATAATGTTGTTCAAGAGGTATTCTTAGGCCTGTAATTACCGGAGGAAGAGGCTTGTAATTGCTGGCTGCCTGTTAAGGATTCCATGTAGAGCTGATAGAACAATAGCTCCCTGCCATAGCCATTGATAGCCCATCATCCCTGTGTGCTCCTTGTGAGTAGAAAACAAGCAGACAAGATGCCAGCCTAGCTGTGGTTTCTCTGTCACCAAAGGTTGGTTAAGTTGTTTTTTTCGTTTGTTTGGGGTTTTTTTGTTTGTTTGTTTTTAATTACAGCTTAGATAGGAATTTGTTAGGAATGGGATCTTTCAAAATGTGTAGCGCCTAGTAGCACTTGGTTGGGCAATGGCAAAAACAGTTAACCCCAAAGCAGTTAATTGTGAAAGTTGCGGTTTTTTGATCTTGTCTGGGAGAACGTATTTCATCATTCTGGATGTTGTTTTTGGTTTTGGTTTTGTTTTAGGGATGGCAGTTTTATCTCTATGGTTCCTCTGCTTCTACTCTGTTTGTGTTCTGTTCCCTGTCCCTGGGAAAGATCTAGCTAGAGAGGGACGTGACAGATCTTTGAATTAACTGATCCCAGAGCAATCTGAAAGAATGGGGACGTACACAGTTTTGATGCAATTTGGAAAGCGAGGAGTAAATGGGAGGGCTTACATGGCTTGGACTGGATGAGTTCAACACTTTGTCAATATCTTTCTGGCCTCCATATGGAGGTGTACTGTCATCTGAAGTACCCTGGAACCATGGGGAAACTGATAGACAAACAGCAGTCTGGAATGGCATGGTGAAAAATAAATAAACCCCAAACAAACATAAAACTAAGCCCAAAACTACAATGTAATTTTTAATAAGGCTTTCAGAATTGTCTTTTCTAAAACTAGAGGTGTGTGTTTTCGCCCTTAGTATATCATTTCACAATATCTAGTAGCACTAATAAATATATAAAGATGTTGGAGCAGCTGCAAATTTAATAAAGACATCAAATAAGAAATACAGAAAGCTTTATTGTAGAAAGATGGAAAGGTAAAGCAGCCATCAGTGTGGAATGTATTGGTAAAGAAATGTTATCTAAAGAGATTTTAAGGAGTGTAAGGGGAAATGACTCAGTTCCTCATGTTACTAATTGATGTCTTAGGACTATTCACGCAGAACAATGGGCAAAATAAGTAGGTAGAAAAAGATCGACCAAAGCAAATGTGTACAGGAGGGTCTAGTCACAAAAACATGTTTTCAAGAGCTGTCCAAATAATGCTAACCTTGAAGTAAATTACAGTGGTCAATTAGACTGCCCCAAGTCAGCAGAGACATTAGAGCTATTATTGAGAGCTGTATTGCCAGATAGAATCGTAGTGCATGTTGTTTGTATTGGTTACTCATTGAAATTCTGTTTTATAAGAATAGATGTTTACTTAAAATTCATCTTGTGGCAAAGCCAGGTGAATAAACTAGTGAACAGCAAGTTCCACTCCTACAAGCAGGGACGTCCTTAAAACCAGAGTACTAGGATGTTTGGTGATGCTGGTTGACTTTCATAAAATCATCTAGGTTGGAAAAGACCCTTGGGATCGAGTCCAACCATCTACCCTACTCTACAAAGTTCTTCCCTACACCATATCCCCCAACACCACATCTAAGCGACTCTTAAACTCATCCAAGGATGGTGACTCAACCACCTCCCTGGGCAGCCTGTTCCAGTGTCTGATCATTCTTACTGTGAAGAATTTCTTCCTAATGTCCGGTCGAACCCTACCCTGTTGCAGCTTGAAGCCATTCCCTCTTGTTCTATCGCTATTTGCTTGTGAGAAGAGACCAGCACCAACCTCTCTACAATGTCCTTTCCATTCCGTGTCGTTTCTCCACGGCAGCTGAAAGCAGCAGGGTGTAAATCCACTGAGTTGCAGGGTGTAAGAGGGGGTAACAGACGTATTCGTGGATAAGCATCTTCTGGTGGCCAGCTGTAGCCAGGAGAGCTCCTTAGCACCAAGAGTGGCGCCAGGAGTGCCAGTACGCATAGGGTTCTGAGAACGCAAGCAATAATGCAAATCTTCTATATCAGGGTGATATTTTAGACATTACCTTGTTTTTGTGGCTATAAATATATTAAAATACTGTATTGTGGCAATGGGGAAAAAGAAAAAGCGGGCAGGTGTTAGGCTGGTGGAGTGATTCTGAGCAAGTCTGCAGCGCAGCCTGCTGGGAGGTGTTGGCAGAAGGCATGGCCTGCCCCCACCCTGGCCAGCCAGCCTACGTTAATGTTGCCGTCAGAGCTATTTTCTTTTGTAAAATGTATCGGCTTTCATAAGTACCAGCGGGTCTCTTTGAATTCAACCATGCCACAGAATTCTGTCCTCCTGAATACTAATGATAATATCTAGCACTTTTTACAGTACTTTCCATCGTTAGATCTCAGAGTGCTCTTCAGAGGAGGTCAGTACCATGAATGAGAACCTGAGTCTATAGTGCTGTGTAATTCTCTGCTGACACACTGCTGCAAAGGTCTCTACCCAGGGATGACTTTCTAGTCTTTATTTTTCAAATTAGAATGCCCAAAAAAGAAGGGGTGGAGGGGGTGGGGGGGCAATTAAACTGCTTTGTTAGCAGTGTAGAAGTTTGTAGGCAATTTGTTTTACTCCATTGCTGGCAAATAAACTGTTTTCCGTCAATTCTATGATTAATTCCTTAGGGCTGGAAACAGTGTTAATTGGGGAATTAAGAAACAGATGTTTGTTGTTCTGAATAAATGTTTCAAAAACGTGAAAGAAATTAATTGTAGGTATCCAATCCCCAGACTTTGGTGGGACTCTCATTCCACCTCCTTGCATAATAACAGGAGTGATTATAACAAAATATTCTTTAACAGATGGGTGTTTACTTAAGCCTGAATACCCTGAATACCCTCAGTGATGGATATTCTACAGCCTTTGGGCTGCTTGTTCCACTCAAAGTTATAAAGATTCTCAGTCCTTCATTTTCCTTTTTATGGTTTCATTATTTTTTTTGTTCCATCTTTGACTAGGGAGAATAATCAGTTGTTGCTCTTTTATAACCTCGTTTATATAGTTGTATGCAGTTAGGTCTTTGTTTTGCAGGACTAAATGTGACCCTATCCTTTTAACCTTTCTTAATTCAATGTCTCATTTCCTTCTCTCTACCCTATGGCTTCAGTCATTGCTTTCTTATCTTTTTCGGGTATTTGCCTAAAGCTGTATTATCAAGCAGGGATTGAATATTCTGCCTGACAGTGCTGGAGAGGCACAAGACTTTATTTCTGTTATACACGTCCTAAGTACAACAAGTAGATTTCTCCTGCCCCTCTCTGTTTCCGTCTTGCAGTTTTAATTCCCCCTTTTCTGTAAATATTTGGTCTTTATGTGCTGGTACTAGATGATCTAAGATGGACATGGCCCTTTACTTTGTGTTGGATCACAGAAGTTATTTCCTTGGGGGTAAAGCAGGGCCTGAACTTTTTGGTGGTTTTGAGGCAGATACTTGGTTAGTAGGAGATGTGTTGTGCTTAAACTGGCCAGACAGAAGTTCTGGCCTTATTTTCCATGTTACAACATTGCAGCATTCCAAGGACCCTGGACCTGCCTGCTCTTGCAGCAGTTGCGCGAATAATATTAATAATGTAAGCATTTAACACTTGCACGTTCAGAGTATTTCACCATCATTTGCTAATTAACTCCAATGGAGACTTAACCAGGGCTGACTAGACTGCAGTAATTACTTTAATTGTATTAAATGCAATTCTACACTGAATACAAAGCCATCATGCCACGTGCTTTTCTACGGCAGGATTCCTTGGTGTTAAAGTTTGCTTTTCTGAAGTTTGCCTCTTCCAAGTTAGCGGGAAAGCCATCAGCACACAGAGGCTGAAGATCTGTCCCCGTCTGCCTGATGCTCACTTCCCTTCCTCTATGTAAATTGGCACTTGGTGTAACTGCTACTTTACATTGTGTATGTGTGCGTACGTATACATAGATACGTATCTATAGGCACACTCCATATCACTGCTGTTTCTTGCTGAATTGCATTCTAAGTAGATGTCCTGTCCTGTTTGTGTAAGAAACAGAAGTTTAGATACTGTGAATTTAGGGATGAGCAAAACATTTGGAACAAATTATAGCATTTAGTTAGATATATAGAATTGGAGTTACAACACTTGTATCTTACATAGCAAGTGAAAATTGCCTCGCTTGGCTTGCTTATTCCACAGAATCCACAAATTTTCTGCAAAGAGAAGCAGGACCTGTTATCGACCAAAGGTGTTTTTGTAGTAGAAATAGGTAATTTTTTATTTTTCAAAGAGCCCAACTTGCTTGCGATGTCTAACTCGTGGTTTGGAAGATGCACAATAGTTGTGGAAAATGCCACTGTTACATAGTTTTAGGATTTTGTGTGTGTATTTCTGTAAAGCTTATCAAGTAGCTGACAACTAGTATTGCACCAGAAGTGTGCACAGAAGTTTCTTTGTGGTTCCTCTGTTTACAGTTGAGCTAAAGAATTCAAGCTGTTTTATGGTGCTTCAGAAGCCTACGGCAGGGTAGTACCAAATGGCTGGTAAGTACACGAGGTGCAGCACTGCCAGGTCTTCAGAGATGTAGTTGCTCTATAATCTTCCCTCATGGACTTGGAGGAGGAGTCTGTGCTGAATCCCCTTAAGGGTGGACACTATGAGGTACTAGTTGGCAAGGTTAGGGCACAAACGGGTTCTGAGTGCTTTCTTATGTCAGTCTGTATTGCCTGGCCCAGTGAAGAGAATGCAGCTCAGGAGCTGTGTAGTGTGTGCAACTCATCACTTCCCTGGAATGCATTCCTCCACCTCACTGAGGATTTGTAGCAGAATTTTTCTTTTCTCTTGCAGCAGAGGTAGGGGATGTGGACTCCTCCCGCATGCAATTGGGTGTGTTCTTTTGTTCCAGTAACTGGAGGGCTCTCTGAGCATCTCACTGAAAGAACAGAAGGGTTATCATCGTTAGTGTTGCTTTGTGAACTACTCATTTAGCGGGTGAACATCATAGACACGATGTATATTTGAATACCAGATGGCTAAATTCTTCTTGGACTCCAGTGAACTGAGTGAAGTTTTATGTTAGCCTAATAGGCCAAATGCTTTCCTGTGTCACCTTCCCCTTTTTGTTGAGTGATGCTATGGAGTTTACAGCATGAATGAATAATTATGAACCAGCTTTCCTTAAAGAAGGTGATAACTGAAGATGGGCAGGATCATTTGATTTTTTTCAGGAGATTACTGATTTGAAGTTAGTGTTACCTTCTACGGAGAATCTCTGTGCATAGGTCAGACATTTGTCTTTTTTCTTTCAGGCTATTATGGATGCCAACAGGAGTTAGACTCGACGTTTGTAAATTTGAAAGGCAGTGCAATAAAATTAACATTTTCCTGTGTCTGAGTGTATTAATTCTTGCTTACTAGAAAATACACAAACAAACTTGTTAAAGGAATAAATTAAAATTCGACTGTGTATATGATGAATCATGATCCAATTTTGTCTGAGAGGGAGAAAGAAATTTGGCTCAGCTGCCTGTATATCATTTTTCTCCAAAAAAATTTTTTTTTTCAGGGAAAATTACTAAGAATGACTCAAATATGCTTCTCCCCACTCTTTCAATTCCATACAAGTAAAATACATTAGTCTGGGGATAAGTAATGAACTCAAAGTAATTTCTTAGCTTTTAAGGTCTAAGCAGAAAGGGATCTCTGGAAACTTTCCCCAGTGCATTTTTATTTTGCTGTTCACTATGCAGCTTCATTGGGGTTCTTTCCTGTAGTTGCAGTTGTAAATAGTTCCTCCCTATTTCCAGAACTTCATCCCTATTTTACACAAACCTGAGTTTTGGGGGTTAATTGCTTAGTTTCTTCAGTTTATTTTAGTGGGTGGCATGAGAATGTTGAGACTATTGGGCAGGTGCACTACTTTTGCCTGTGTGTGATTATAGCTTTGGTAGGAATGTAGCCTTGCAAGCAACTAGAGGGAACCTTTTCTCCACTATAGGCTTTAATTGCTCTATCTTTAATTGCTCTATCTTACTCTATCCAGTAAAGCCCCCAAAAGCCATGACTAGAACTGACTGTAGTGCCTGTTCAAAGCTCAGCATTAGGATTTAGCTGTCCCTCAGAGGAGTGTTGTCACCCATATTTTTGACTATCTCATACAGTGTCTGGGTTGTCAGTAACTAAATCAGACCTGCATTAGTATGCAATTTTGCTTCTTCAGGCAGGGAAAGCCAGCAATGGAGACCATGAGCAATTGCTTCTTTTGCACAGAATTGATTTCAGAAAGGTAACAACTTAAAGGAATTAAGACTTAGATTCTTACCAAATATCTGCTTTCTGTCTTGTGTTTCTGTTTTCTAACACCAAGTAGGACCTTTCTTTTGCAACTAGGCGTACTAATTTTGGAGGGAATAAAAATAGTGTTGGACGATTTCACCGAAGTATGTGCAAAATTGCAGACCTGTAAATTAAGAATATCACACTTAAAAGCTAAGTAGTTAGCTAGCTATTTCATGATGTAAGATGCAAGGGGAGTTGATTTAATTAAGAACATCTACCCCTCTAGAGGCCTTCTGCTGAAGGGAAATTACATCTCAGTTTTTAATACTTTGTCATTCATATTTTAAATGTGAGATAGAATTTCTCCTTATGTGCCACTGAGAGAGGTTAGCAGAAGCATTCTTCCACTTAGATGTAGATGGTGCTTTGGTACTGAAATCAAGCTTAGCCACAAGGATGTGTAGCCTTCTCTGAACATGCATGGGATAAAGAAGTGTTATCAAAGGAATCAGAAAGACTTCTAGGAAAGCCTTTTAATGACCCTGAAGGGATTGCTGTCTTTAGGGAACACATGTAGTTACTGCACCTTGATGTGTTACAAAATGGTATGTTTGAACTGTTGTCAGTCTATTTCTGATCCTCTTCTGTGAATGTCTGTCAGAAACAAAGCTGTTTGTGAATGTCGGGACCTTTCCATTATTACCATTAGGGAGACCATGACACTTTCAAAGCAGTGCCATAACATCATTCAGCATCACGCTAGGAGGAAGGACAGGAAAGTCATTCGTAGTCATACGTGGTTTTCCTCCATGGTTTCAGTACTGAAGCATACTAATTTTTCTCAGCACCTGTTGGCTCTCGCAGGAACTGATGCCTTTTGGCATCTTAGCACACAGTCTGCATATTTTGTAATCTATTATTTTGAGCTCTATTAAGACATGCTGTCCAGATGCCAAGTGTGTTAAAACTGTTTTTTGTTTGAGAGCCAAGCTAGGGATTTGTATAGCCACATCAATGGAAAAACATTTCTCAATAAAAACTTTTAAAGCTTCTAGAGTTGAGGGATAGAAGGAAGAGAGGTTTCTTCCAATAGATGAAATCTAGTTTAAATTCTGTTGAAATAAATATGGTTGTATTGAAATAAGGCTAGAATACAAAACAAGCTTTGACTAAGATCTGTTATTTTAAATACTTATTTCTGTGGAAATTCTTTTTACAGTAGGGGTTGGCTTGATAATTTAATACCCCTTCATTCATATTAGAAAATTCAGAGCAAGAAAAGAAGCGTGCTTAAGGAAGAACAGGAGTAAACAAGGTGCATAGGTAGAATGAGGGATGGGGAGGGTCTTTCTGGTGAAGATGGGATACTAAAAAATGATAAATGTGACACTAGTGGATATTAAGGAAGAGAGGAAAAGCAGTGGCTAAAGTAGCAAAGAAAGAAATGTTTTAGAAGGAATAGGTAGACTCTAGCGATATTGAAGGAATTGACAGGATTAGGGAATAGTGAATGTCTAGTGAGAGCTTAAGGTAATTGTCACACAACCTCCTCTCCATTGGGTATTTCTGCTTTATGCTGGAAGGTTGGTTAGCAACCTAGAGATGGAGAAATCTAACAGGAAAGAGGTTTCAAGAGGAGAATGCTCTGAGAAATCCACATGGGGCGGATGGCCAAAGTCAAAGACAGACCGGGTTTGAAAAAAGGAAGAAGGTAGGAATGAACAGACAAATGCTGACAGATAAGGTTTGACAAAAGGAAATGCTGAGGAAATAGTAGGCAAAATTACTCTTCAGAATTGATCCAAGAAAGCAACGGAGGCATTAAATAAGCATTCAGAGTAGAGGCTGGGCAGAGTACAGGAAAGGCAAAAAGTGTAGTTAAGGCTGTTGCTCAGTCCCTCATGCTTTAATAGCAGAGCCTCACTAAGTCGGTCTGTATGAATTTTCAGCTTTTTGCAGTTGCTTTGCATAGTCAGCAGAATTCTTTTGAAGTCCCTTAAATTCAGTGGAAACTGGGTATAATCTCTTATGGAGACTGTGCGCTGCAGTGGATTGTCTGGATAATGCACTACTTCTTTTCCCATTTGTCTTCTTTTTCCCAGTGAACTCTTGTCTTTCGCCTTTCTTACTTTTTTCTTTTTTTACTTCTATCACAAAACCGTCACACCACTTAACAGACACTTAGCATCTGAGTACAAAGCTGTTGTACAGTATTTAAGATTCCAGTGTTTTAAATTATTTAACTTATGCTGTTTCTTTACCATAGGCCTGATTCAGCGTATAGTGAAATAAATGGAAGTCTTCCTGCCAACTTCAAAATAAACAGAATGGGAAATTCATAATGAGCAGTGTACATGGTCTTGATTTTCAAATACTTCACTATTTGTGGTGTCCGTCGGGGCTCAGTTTTGGGGCCAGTATTGTTTAATATCCTTATCGGTGATCTGGTTGAGGGGATTGAGTATACCCTCAGTAAGTTTGCAGATGACACCAAACTAGGTGGGATTGTTGATCTGCTTGAGGGTAGGAGGGCTCTACAGAGTGACCTGGACAGGTTGGTTGATGGGCCAAGGCCAATGAGATGAGGTTTAATAAGGCCCAGTGCCGGGTCCTGCATTTTGGTCACAACAACTCCAGGCAACGCTACAGGCTTGGGGAAGAGTGGCTGGAAAGCTGCCCAGCAGAAAAAGACCTGGGGGTGTTGGTGGACAGCTGGCTTGACATGAGCCAGCAGTGTGCCCAGGTGGCCAAGAAGGCCAGCAGCATCCTGGCGTGTATCAGGAATAGCGTGGCCAGCAGGAGTAGGGAAGTGATGGTGCCTCTGTACTCGGCACTGGTGAGGCCTCACCTCGAGTGCTGCGTTAAGTTCTGGGCCCCTCACTACAGGAGGGACATTGAAGTGCTGGAGCGTGTCCAGAGGAGAGCCACCAAGCTGGTGAGGGGTCTAGAGAACAAGTCATATGAGGAGAGGCTGAGGGAACTGGGCATGTTTCATTTGGAGAAGAGGAGGCTGAGGGGAGACCTCATTGCCCTCTACAACTATCTGAAAGGAGGGTGTGGAGAGGTGGGTGTTGGCCTCTTCTCCCCAGGGAATAATGACAGGACCAGAGGAAATGGTCTGAAGTTGCAGCAGTGGAGGATTAGGCTAGATATTAGGAAGAATTATTTTACTGAGAGGGTGGTTAGGCACTGGAACAGCCTGCCCAGGGAGGTGGTGGAGTCACCATCCCTGGAGGTATTTAAGAAATGTGTAGACGTGGCACTTCAGGGCATGCTCTAGTGCCTGAGATTGTAGGTTGTTTTTTTTTTCGTGTGTGTATGGTTGGACTCGGTGATCTCAGAGGTCCTTTCATCCACAGAATCATCCATGATGATTCCGTGATTTAGTTAACAGGATACAGTTTGTTTGGATGGAACAGTAAGAACAACCTCTGTTCACTGGTTCCACTGAGGCATTAAATTCTCCACTGAGAACTGTTGGTATTGGGAATTTTTGAGGGGGGAAAGAAGAGTTTGTTTTTTTTATGCTTAGGAAATACTAGTATTTGCTATCCCCAGTATCAGATATTTAGTGCATGTAGTTTGGCATGTGAAAAACGCTGGCTTTAAATAAGTCTTTTTTTCCTGAAAGGCATTTATACACGTACAAAAGGAAGTTGATAGCAACAATATTCAGATACTCTCATGGGGAAATATAATGTATGCGTCTCCTGCAGAGGCAGTCCAACCTCCTCCGTATCATTCACCTCTTAGAAGGGAGTGGAAACCGTTGTGGTTGTGTTCCTTTGAGATGAAAGTTGTAATATTACAAATTATCACTTGTTTTCTGTATTGACTAGAAAAATAAATGCAATTATCTTTATGAATGTTGAAAATTAAGGAAAATAAAGCGATTGTATGTGTTTGAGGATCTTTTCAAATGAAAAGCCGTATCCACTGAATTCTCATCGGCTTTTTTTCTTGCTGTCATGTTTCATGATGTGAACTCTCAATTGAATGAACAGCTGCAGTAAAAATGGCACCAGCCAAGTCACAGGGAATTCACAGGAAATTCACATTTCAGGCTGTAACACAAGCCCTTTTGGGCCCTCATTTACCTTGAGAAATGCTTGGCTTTTTATTAGTATAATGTCTATAAATACAGAGAGGTGTCAAGCCCTTATTTGCAGTACTTCCACTTCATATTTCAGGTAGGCCTCGGGCAAACAGGACAAAGGTGCTTCACTGTCACTGTAGAAAGGGTTTATATTTCTAATTGTGGAAAAGTTTTTTTCTTCTGGTATTCTACTTTGGATTTATTTACAATGCAAGCATGAGGGTAATATGAAGGAAATGTCAGTGTTGATCAGAAGGTTATTCTAAAGAAAGCAGAATAGGAAATCTATAACACAGCTCAGGTGTCCAAGAGCCCTCCTTGGTTCATCTAATTCTTCTAAAGCAAGACTGTACTTAACACTAAAGATCTGACCATGTCCCTTTGATCTTTGAAAATACCGTCTATTGCCTTGCATGGGTGTTGCCTGAGTGAGGCCGGGATCTCAACGGGTGTTTTATCCATCCTTCTGCTGTGCCTGTGGCGCACGCAGCAGTGTGAGCTGTGTGTGGAAACAGGCTGAAAGAACTACCTCAGAGGCAGTAAGTCCCTTCAAACGATCTTCAAACCCACAAAGTAGCCAAGCTGTTTCTCTGATTAATTTTAAGATGCTTTAGAACAAATGTTTTATGTACTGAAAGCTTATGCAGCACTTCCATTTTTAAATTTACTGTTATACCACCCATCTTTAACACCCAAGTTAGTAACTCTTTAAGCAGTGTGATTAACATTTTCGCAGGATAATTGTTAGTGACACCTTCTTATGAGTCAGTCTGCCCCATAAACGCAGGCTTAGCTACTCGCCATTCAGATACCAAACGAAAATATATTGCTTTTTACTCAATCCCTCTCATTTCCCGTGTCTGTGAGAGACCTTTTTCGATTTCCATTTTCTCACAATACCGTCTTGATTTTATAATCTGCTCCAGTCATGGTAGTGAAGATCAAGCTGTGAAGAACCTTGGCAATAAAACCCAAATCACCTTCTCCCTCACCTCCAGCCTAACTAGGATATAATCAAGGTATTTAAAAAAAACCAATAAACCAACAACAAACCAAGCACAAAACAACAACAAAAAACCAAACTGTAAGCTAAATTAAGTTCTTGCTAAATTTGATCCAGTCTAGGGTGACTGAGAGAACATGTACCCTGGCTATTGCTGTGCGTTCTCATGGCCAGTTTTACTGCTCCATCTGTCCATAGCAGATAAATGTCTTTCCCCTTTTCAGTTTTATAGGTTTAAGTTGTTTAGCGGCACAGTTATGGGAATATTCAAAAGCGGAATCATAACCAGAAAAAAGTGTTTTAGCTTAGTTCTCATTAGCTGTTCATCTAGAACAGATTGCATAGGATGGTCTTCTGGAGTGTGTCTAATTGCTGCAGCATGGTAATTTAACGGGGACACATTTTTATAAGCTTGTTTAAGTGCATCTGTGCCAACTGACCTCGCAGCTTGGTGTGCGGTGATTCAGCTCTAGAAACTCGAGTTTAAATATAGGATCTGATTTGTATGTCCCCCTTTGAACTTCATTCACTGTTATGCATTTGTTTGATTTCTGTATGGCATCTGGCATCACTGTGATGTCTGAACTGAAACTCTTCACCCTCTATCCCATTTGTCTTCCATAAATGCTTGTTGTTCTTCAGTCCAGCTTTCAAGTCCAAACAATCCTATTCCTTACATTTTTACTTTTTTTCCTTATGTTCTGAGCTTTTCTTCTCATATAACATTTGTGTCCCTTATACTAGTTTGCCTGGGAACTAAGTTTTCCTCTTTTACACAGCAACAAACCAAGAAGTTTTCAAATCTCTCTACTGCTGCAACTCTTGCCACACCATTTCTGTGTGTCTTTGAGAAAAGACCTTGTGTCGCTTTCCTTTGCACCTTTGTTACCTTCTTATTTGGCCTCACCCCTCAGGATTCTCTGTCACACTCAGCCTCAAGTCCAGTGCAGGCAGACCTGTAAAACTTCCCCTCAGGCTGCCAGGCAAACAGGACATGCACACTCTGGTGCAGTTCTGCTGAACTGCTACAGAAAGTATTCCTCAGCCTTGCAGCCTTTAAGTGAGAAACAGGATTTCAAAAGCTAATTTGCTTGTTTTCATAGCACAATCTTAATTCTACAAGGGAAAGAAGATGATCTAATCTAATTTAATTTTGCTCTTTGAGAAGAAGGGAGATCACTTGGCCAGCTGCTGCTCTGAGCAAACATGGAGCGTGCAGGCTACAAGATAAGCTTTGAACTTTATCAAGTCTCTCGGCAGTATATGCTAATGTGGGCTGTTGGGAGATTTCTGAAACTTTTGCCTCTGATTGTATTAATTAGTGTGCTGCTCCAAATGAGCTGTAACTCACTGTAAAATAAGTGAGCTGTTGCACATAGGGCTTTCTCTACCCCTGATGCTTTAGTATTTGGGCAGGGTGAACTGTGAGGAGGCGTATTTGGCCTGATTTGTGAAATCACAGTACTACTGTCTATTTTGACTACTTTTTTTTTTTGTTTTTTAAACTTTAAGTACAACCTCTTCTATTCAAATTGTTCGTTTCTTAGAAGAGGAAAAAGTGTGTGCTTCAATCCTGTGTTTGAAGAGGAAACCTTTTTCTCCCCAAATATTTGAGCTTCTAACACATAAGGTAAGGAAGCATCTCCAGAGCTTCGGTGGTCATACTAAATTTACCACTAGACTCTAACAAACTCCCTTGAAAACCAAATAATTTATATATACTATAATTTATAGCCTCAGGGATCTTAGCAAACCCACCTCAGGGGAATATTAGTTTGTATTCTTAAATCTGCAGTTTCCAGGTGGTGTAGGTTTGCCAGTATGTTAAGACATAGTTTCATGTCTATCCCTTTTACAACAGTCTGCCACCTTTCTCCTGCAGGCAGTGCCTCAGACCCTCCAAACTGTCCATTAGCTGGAGTTTGCCGTCTCTGCTTCCATGCCTACTGGGCATCCCCAGTGTGAGATCTGGCTTCCCACGAAATCTATAGAGGCGTACTACAAGGTGCATAGTGTTGGCAGACATGTTATTTACCCGTGTACAATAATATAAAAGTCATACATAATTTTCAAAAAACTTGGAGCTTTGTAGTGATTACCATCTTAGCTTATCTTGCTGATGAGCTCGTCAAGGTAAGCTAATACCTGTGGAATAAGCAGCCTGCCCTGTCTCTTTACGTTTTTTGATCTTCTTCCATGCAGTAGTGATTCAGGCTGCTTGGCAGAGACATGCCTGTCTTCAGGAAAATAAAACTAACCAGGGATTAAGTTACAGGTATTGTGTCCTCTGTTCTTAGCTGTACAGCAGAAGTCCATGACCATTCAAGGTAACAGTCAGTGTTATAGTGCTTGAGAGAATTCACTGCTGCCCTATGCTGAATAAGACATGGGGAGAACCAAAAACCTGTGAGATAATACTGGGTGGGGGTCATAATGTAGAGTACATTAAAAGTTCTTCCTCTTGTCGGGAGGTTACGAATGTGTGAAGTTGGTAACTTTAGTCCATCTCACTCCCTGCATTCCGGACTTTTTTCTGTCCTCACATCTGTTTTTGCAAAGTTGCAGTCGGTTAGGACAAAAAGCTTGACTTTCTCTTCATTATATAATCTTAAAGATATTATAATTTCATACATGTGGTTTAAATCAGATAACTGCCTTTCTCATCACCAGTTGTGCGATCCTGACAAGTACAGGTCCAGACTACAGCTTCACATCTGGTCTGGCCCAATGCTAAACTTGACACGTCACATGCCTGCAGCGTCTAGGTTATATTTAGCCCCCTTAGACATTTCTCTAAGCAAGGAGATCAAAACATTGATCTAAAATCTTGGTATTGGCTCAAAGACGTGTGAACTGCTCAGAAATTCTTGTTTGGATCTAGGCACTGCTCTATGAGAGCCTTTCTGATACAGGTAATACTTAGAATTATTTTGGTTTTCTTATTCTATCAGCTATTTCTTTAGATTTCTATTTCCTTTTGTCTGAGAGAGACTTAAGAAATAGATGAATCGCCAACATCCTCCTCCTGAAATAAAAAGTTTATACCTTTCATATTAAAAATAAAGCATCGAGTCCTTCATGAGGACTCCACTCAGTCTCCATCTTTTGTGGAAAAAGAGAAGCCACTGACACTTCTATCTGAAATTAACTCTTTGCTCAAATTGAAATCAGCCTAAGGATTCTCCCCTATTACTTTTAATTAAAGGAATGTGACTGGCACTAGGGGTTTTTAAGTGACTCTGCATCTCCCTATGATTAACTCTTTTTTCTCTTCAGATAGCAGACTTAATCCTCCCACCTGCTTTTCCTGAATACATTTTCATTATTCCAAATGGCAATAAGTATTATCTCACTTGATGATAAATATATTTAAAGCTTTCTTAAATTAAGTTCAGCGATGAAATCTGAGAAGCGTGTATCAGGGTCATAAATGTATACCTGAATAACCTGTACAGAATTTGGTGGGCTACGGCAAATTTTGTACAAGCACGAATACTCTGCTGTGTATTTTATGCATGTACTCCCATATGTCTGCTCTAACTTCAAGAATGTGGTAAAACCCTATCAACCTTAGAGCCTATCCCGTACTGTGGCTAATAGGTGGGTTTAGGGCATGGACTTTAAGTCTTTTCATTCAGTTTACATCCACTTACTCCTGGAAATATCTTGGCCATGTAAGCGACTCCTTGTTTGAGTTAAGAGATGTAGCTCCTCCCTGTTGTACCTGTGTCCATCAGGTGTGCTTGGACCAAAGCTGAGACTTCTTGTGCATCTATGGTATAATTCAGCTGTAGAATGATTTATAGGGCTGAAGAATGTGTACATAATTTGCAATTAAATGGTTTTTTCTGCCATTACCTTATCCTGCAACCTGAGATCCAAACTTCAATCTATATTTTCTCTTTGCTATTTACATCACCATAAATAATGTTTTTACAAACAGTAAGTTCAGGTGCATGGGTGAAATCTGTAGGTTTGGTAGACAGCTATAGTAATTAGTTCAGGCATGTAAGCTAATTTTTGATTAGCTAAAAGTAAATGGAGAGTTTGGTGCAGAAGTGAAGGAAATGGTTCCAGCTTCAGTAAATACACAGTAAACTATCTTTTCTGTAGTCTTTTCACTGCAGCTTTACTTCAGAATATTTAACAGCTCAAAGTACTTAGCTCTAAAAATCCCATAATGAACATTAAATTTTTTTTCTTTCAAGATACTGGTATAACTGCAATAACAGTCAGTCAACATTACAGTAGTGCAATCTTATTGAATTTCTGCCAGGAATGTAAATGAGAAACCCTTCTGTTTTAAAAGCTTCAGCTAATATAATTAATTGCATTCATTTTCAAGGTGATGTCTTGCTTGTTTGGGGGAATGAGCGGTAGGGGATAAAAAAATGGAAATTTCATCAGTGATTACAAAAGAGAGAGTGATTTACTAATTGCCTTTTGTCGTTTCCTGACAGTTTGTATCTCTTACCAGTGTAACAATCTGCCTCAAGTCATTGAAAACATTGGTGTGTTGAGAGCTTGGGAGAAATATACTACAAGTAATTGTTTAGTTGTAAATTTGTTGTTTTCTTCCATGGGGAACTAGATTTGTCTCCTGTGTTTTGTAGCAAGAGTGGCCATTTGCCCTGTGACCCCTGTGCTTTACATAAAAATATATTCTGAAGACCTTCAGTGAGGTTTTGGCAGAGCAGAATGTGAGGGCACCTGTATTCTCATGGTTTAAGCTCCAGGAAACATGAAAAAATTTATCCAATCTTTTTGCCTTTTTTTTTTTTTTTAAAAAATTTTTAATTAAGTATTCTAAAGGGGAACTCGTGAACTAGAGAGAAGCAACTTTTGAGGGTTTTGGCATAGTGGGAGGGCCTCCTAATGCCGGTTTAAGCTCTTGTTGCTACTATAGGCCAAATATATGAGCAAGCAAATGAACAATATACATTGTTCCTGTCGTAGCTGGTAACTGAGGGAGGAAATAAAGTAACTTGCCTGTTGTAAATTGTCAGCATCCCTAAGAAAAATTATTTGAGAGTTGGGGTCAGAACCTACTTCTGCTGAATCTTAAGCAGAAAACGTTTCCTCCTCATGTCCTGAGAGCAAAATCTAAAAAGGTGGAGCTTATTTCTTTTTTTTCTTTCTTGTACTTTACAGGTATGTTATTGAGTTGCATGGGCTGTAGTATCAATGGCCTGTAGTATCAATGTAGTATCAACTACATGGCCTGTAGTATCAACGTACCATTTGTAAGGTATAAACAAGTATTAAAGAAAAATGGAAATAAAGAACACGTGAGAAGAATGTGATCCTCTGTATGTAAAAGTCTGTTAGTGTCTCTTTCAGGCATGGGTTTTATTCCAGAGCCCTCTGCGCCCTAGCTGGGAGTGGGGAGAGGATGATGATCAGTTGTGTGACTGCAACTGCACCATGTGAGCAGGGGCTGAATCAGGGCAATTTTCCCTCTCTGCACTCCGGTGTATCCTCACTGGTGGCGTGTGGAGAACTTGTTACGTTAATCTGTACAATGAGATCCGTTTGATTCTGTTGAATTCTGTAGAAAGACATCTTGAATGTAGATTGAATCATGGAAGTGGAGGCTCAGACAGGTGTCTGACGTGTGGGTTCCTTCAGGCATTTCTGAGTTTCACACACAAATAGAAAAGGTGTTGACTCTGTGACTCGGGTGAATCGGCAGATTGGGATCCGTGAGCCTGTGGATTCAGCGAGGCAGAGCCCTGCTGATGCCAGCAGTAACGTGGTTCCAGGGTGCTCAACAAACGACAACAGGAGCCTCTAAAAGGTATCAGTAGATAAACAGAGAGTATCAGAAGGTGAATAAACAATAGAGGCTTAGACAGCATATGGAAAAAGATCACAAATGATGCTTGCTGGTTCACTGAGGCTTTAGTCATTTCCCTGTACCCAATTCTATTTGGGAATGAATAAGTAAATATTTTGTACTCCAAGACTGGTTGCTTCTCTAGTTAAAAGCAAGTTGACAGTGGTGATTTTTTTCCTCGAAATACTTTTTTTGAAGTAAAATCAACACAAAAGAGCAGACAAACCTGGAAGTAATAAGATGTTAAATGAAGTTGCCCTTGATAACTGTGTGCCAGGTCTGCCTCTCTCGCTGTTGTAAGAGGAATATGATTCGACATTTCTCTGATGACTTTGAAATTATCCTGCAGTAACTTTGCAAGCTGGCTCTGGTAAATTTGCTTCATTTTCCTTTGTTAATCTGCTATTCTTGAGGGAAAAGTGTGGGGCAGGAGGGAGTGAAATGGAAGCAGTACTGCTTCTCGCAGAGGCTCCTTCTCTCTTCTGTGCCAAGCTTGACATTGCCCGTGTCACCCTAAGTGGTGGCAGAAATCTGAAAGTACTTAGGACACCCATTAAACTCTAAACCCAGCACTTACTCTTTTTAATCCCGGTGGTTGTTACTAGCATTTAAAGCCCCTGAAGCCAGTTGAGTTAACTGTTGTGACTGTCACCCAGTTGTTTTTCTTCCCTGCCCAGATGAGATGTCTCCCCTGAAAATAATGAGTCTTGGATGCAGGAGGCACAGCTTTCAAATGTTAAACCAGATGGCAATTATCCTGAATTAGTCTCTCATTTGCAATACTTCCAGTTTTTGGTGGGTTTTTTTTTGTTTTGTTTTGTGTTTTTTTTTTTTTTAAAAAAGACATTTGTGATTACTGTAGTTTGACATTTAAAGACTTGTTTGCTTTTTAACTGGTTGCTGAAGTCATATACTCCTTCTTGTCTATTGGAAAGGCAATGGAATCTTCCTGGGGACCGCACAGTGGTACAGATGTGCAGGAGGGACCTGGCTTGCTCCTCATCTGTGTGGAGCATTAATGGTCCAGTACATAGCAGGAGACTATATGACCTATTTTCCCATTCAGGCAATCTACATAATTTCTCTTTAAATACCTTTTTTGCTATTTGCTGTATTTCTCTGAGTTTTGAGCTTTTTTTAAAATAAATTTTACTTAGAGCTATAACCTGGAATGCAAGTTAGATGCTTTCGTCCCTCTCCCTCCTTCAGACAGGAGATACTGTTCTTGTAGTACATTTGAAGATGCAGAACAATTTATTTTTATTTTGGAGTTTTTTAAAGCAAAATTACTATTTGATCAACGAGAAGAGTAATGTGGATTTTTGAAATGTGAATGCTGATTTCTGAAA